>NC_041396.2:260355429-260655429 GCF_900747795.2 Erpetoichthys calabaricus | reverse complement strand
TGGCTAAAAGTCCTCAATGCTAATGTGTCATAGAGGGGATGTGCAGCATTGTTAGTAGGGCCCATCGTTCTCACCTCTCCTACTTCCTCCAGCGGTTGAGGGCACATCCCGTAACTGAGTCTACCCTCTTAAATAGATTGCTGATTTGGTGGGTGTCTATTGAAGTGATGTTTTCAGCCCGGCACACCACAAGACAGGAACTCATAGTGGCTAAAAAAAGAGTCTGCTCTGCCCTCTCTTATATAGTTCCTCTGTGTTACAAAACCAATCCAGCCTGTCACTGATTTGGAACCCAAAATACTTGTAGGAATGGACCACCTCTACATCCACACCCTGAATAGTGACTGGACATAGAGGTACTTTGTTGCAGTGAAAGTCAATAACTAGTTCCTTGTTTTTGCTGATATTAACTTGCAGACGTTTCTTTCTGCACAAAAAAACAAAGTTCTTCACTGAGTCCTGTGCTTCATCTCATCCCTTATCCCTTGTCAATACACACCATTAGTGTTAAATACTTGATTAGATTAAGTTGTGATGAATGAGGAGGTCACTGCAGCAGTGATGATTCCACTGTCACTTTATCTGTCTTCCATATCCTTGGGAAATTGAATGTTGTCCTGCTGAAAGTCCATTTGTGGGTACGTTGCTACCATCAAGGGATGCGCCTCGTTGGCAAATGATGATCTGAAATCATTTGGTATTTAGATTGTTTTCATATCAAAGGACTCATTGCCAGGAAACACACCCCTTCCCAGACCACAGCATCGCCACAACCAAGGTGCAATGTTGGCACTTGGCAGGATAGAATCATGAACTCATTTTTTCCATATCCTGATCCTCTCATCACCCAAGATTCCTCATGCCAGGTGACATTTTTCATAGTCTGCAATATTCATGTTTACTTTTTATTATTATTGTTATTAATTTTATTTAAAGAAAATAACATTCCATATAATCAAGTTGAACTTAACAAAGCAGAATTCAACCCCCAACAGAGAAAAAGAGAGGAGAGCCAACAGGAAGGGCAAAACTTTAAAAACAGCAAAGGAGGGAAAATGCCCTTTTCCCTGATATAAATGCTTATTCTAAAATTTTATTAATTAGATCTTGCCATATTTTAAGAAAAGTTTTGAACAGATCCTCTAAGGATCTACTATTTCAAATAGTATAGAACATCAGTTACTCACTGACTTATAACAGGTGGGCTGGAATTCTTCCAGGTAAGCAAGATAAGTCTACGTGCTAGTAGTGTGGTGTAGGCAATTATAATCAATTTGTCCTTTTCCACTTGAAGCCCATCGGAGAGCCCACCAAACACAGCTGTTAATGAGTTAGGAGTGATCGAAGGCTGTCTGATAAGCATTCAAAGATTTTTGTCCAGAATGATGTTAATTTGGTGCAGGCCCAGAACATGTGGCCCAGTGAGGCTGGAGCTCGATTACAATATATGCAGGTAGGATCTTGCCCTAGATACATTCTGGACAATTTTAAACGAAATAAATGTGAGGAAGGATTTTAAGTTGAATGATTGAATGCTTTGCACATATGGAGCTAGAGTGTATTCTATGTATGGCTGCCTTCCACTCTTTCTCTGAGATGTTAAATGAAAAATTCTTTGCCCACCATACCCTGGGATCTTTGAAAAGAATAGACTTTTAAGAGGTTTTTTATATATTCTCGAGATGCTGCCTGAGACTTCAAGACTGATAAGTATTTCTTCTGGAATAGAAATGGATGGGAGGTGTGGAAAATTGGGCAAGTTCCATTTAGCAAAGTTTCTAATTTGAAAGTTCAGTTCAGAGTTGTGGTGGACCAGAGCCTATGCTGATAGCACTGGGCACAAGGCAGAAACCAGGCCAGGCCAGGTCACCAGTCCGTTGTAAGGCCTGCTCAAGTACACACACACAGGGGCCAATTAGGATTTGCCAATTAACCTAGCGGGTATGCCTTTAGGAAAGCTGTGGTGCCAAGGGTAAACTCATGTAGACACAATTATGTAAATAATAAACATAAACAAAAAATAAAGAAACAATCATTTTTAAAAGATTAAACGACAAAAAAAAAGGAACAAAAGGCAGAAACATAACTGATACTGTACTAGAAAAACATTCAGAATTCAATTGGCTGTGTTTCTAATACTTTACATGACTTTTTATTCATTCTATATTAAGAATATTTTGGTGTTAAATGTAACAGATATGCAGGGTGTCCAAGCATTGTTGTGCAGAGGAGCAAATCCAGCTGATGATTTTTTTTTCCAAGGTGAGAAATGATGAAAAAACAAGCAAAGGGTCAAATCGGGAGGACACATTAAGACAGATGAAGTAAAATCAAAGGGAAAGATGGATTTGCAGTTCAAAGTCAAAAAGAAGGTTGTAACAGAATCCCTACCGCTAGGTCTACCTGCAAATCAAAACTAACTGTCCCAAAGATGATTCAAAAGCTTGAACTATCCAACAAGAAATACAGACAAGAAATTAGGTCACCTTATTTGTATATCACATCCTGTGACACCAAATTCAAAATGGTTTCGCGGTAAACAAACAATAAACCAGTAACAAAGATTAACTTTTTATTTTCAAAACTAAATATGAAGCTAACATCCAATTTAGAATCTACTTGAATGAAAACTTTTAACTAATCAAAAATATACATGTATAACATGTTGTTGTCCGCATATCGATTGGCTCTTCCTGACGTAACCCTCTCCATTTATCTAGGCTTGGGACTGACATGAAGAAATACACTGGTTTGTGCTCCTCCTGCCCATGGCTGGGTTTAGGCCAGAAGGAGTTGCATTGTGTCTTTGTGGACTTGGAGAAAGCATATGACAGGGTGTTTTGAGAAGAGTTTTATGAGGAAGTCGGGAGTGGCAAAGAAGTATGTAAGAGTGGTACAGGATATGTACGAGGGAAGTGTGACAGTGGTGAGGTCTGCGGTAGGAGTGACGGATGCATTCAACGTGGAGGTAGGATTACATCAGGGACAAGAATACAGAGAGTAAACAGCAGATTGAGGAGATCCTAGAGAGGTGGGGATATGCTGTAGAGAGGAATAGGACCAAGACAGAATATATGTGTATAAATGAGAGGGAGAACAGAGGAATGGTGAGAATGCAGGGAGTATAGTTAGCGAAGGTGGATGAGTTTGAATACTTGGGATTAACAGTACAGAGTAGCAGGGAGTGTGGAAAAGAAGTGAAGAAGAGAGTGCAGGCAGGGTGGAGTGGGCGGAGAACAGTGTCAGGAGTGGTTTGTGACAGACGGGTATCAGCAAGATTGAAAGAGAAGGTCTACAGGATGGTAGTGAGACCAGCTATGTTATATGGGTTGGAGACAGTGGCACTGACCAGAAAGCAGGAGACAGAGCTGGAGGTGGCAGAGATAAAGATGTTAAGATTTGCATTTGGTGTGACAAGGATGGGCAGGATTAGAAATAAGTACATAAGGGTCAGCTCAAAGAGGGGGAGACAAAGTTAGAGAGGCGAGATTGTGTTGGTTTGGACATGTGCAGAGGAGAGATGCTGAGTACATTGGGAGAAGGATGTTAAGGCTGGAGCTGCCAGGTAAGAAGAAAAGAGGAAGGTTTATGGATGTGGTGAGAGAGGACATGCAGGTGGCAAGTGTGACAGAGCAAGATACAGAAGAGAGGAAAATATGAAAATGAATGATCTGCTGTGATGACCCCTAACAGGAGCAGCAGAAGGACGAAGAAGAATGCATGTACAACATAACCATATTACAGTGAACGGCTCAGAGCGGTTATAATCTACACTAAAAATCCTAGTGATGGGAGACCTGAAACTCAAGATTTTTTACCAGTGTTCCCAGACTTCTTTAAGATAAACCAACAGACACTGGCCTTTGGTTATGGCATTCAACCAGTGTTTCTTACACAATGGGTGGGTCACTAACATGTCGGTGATGGGTCGCTATGTGATTGTGCAGTACATTTAGTCGAGTTCACCCAAGTGCAAATTCTGGACTGAGTGATGTACCACTCTATCTTTACTGTACTATTTGTTGCAGTATCAGGTGAGAACACCAACCACTGGTCTGACTGACAAATAACACTGTTTGAGCCTGTAAACTGTATCCCATGCACACATGTGTGACAACATGGAGGCAGTACAGCATCATTGTCGAACATGCGCCATAATGATATTTCTCTGAGGAGGTGAAACCTTCTGAAATCCCCCGAAGGATATTGGCTTTTGCCAATCAGTAAGCTGTTAGGTAGCCATCTTGCTCAAACTTTATAGTACTCCAAATCATCAGGCGCTGTGGCATGGCAGATCCATGGCTGATATCCAAATATGCAGTATCAGCGGCCTACATGATCTGTCAGTCTTCTCTGATGAAGACATTTGCCCTGTTGATGTGGCCTTGTGTGTGTGTGTGATGTTGATGGTTGACCAGATTGAGCTTCGTCGGTTATACTTGTTCTTCCTCATTTATACCTTTCTACCCATTCATAAACATTTTGATGAGTGATGATGTTTTCACTTCTGTACTGAGCCAACATCCTCTGGTGAATTTTAGCAGGATTCACTCCGTCACCACGGCGCATCGTTTAACAATTATGCAATCCTGCAGTTGAGCATCAATGTTCATTTGACATTAGCTTCAACTAGACTAATGGTGGAGCGCTGTGCATGTTTGAACTATTCATTAGCCATCGTGAACATATTGTATTGCAACAGCTTCTTTTCAAATTGCCTTTACGTTTTGATATAACCTTGTACATGGCCTATTACTTGCCTATTTACAGCTCCGCTGTCACTATGATAATAGTTTGTTTCTTGGATCATGGCATGGTACTGACTTTCTTTCTTGGGTCCTCAGATTTAAAAGTATCAAAATCCCTGAATTAGACTAAACTGTAAACCTTGAGACTGCCAGTTTTGTGTCCCCACTAACTTACTGTCCCCCTTCAACTGATTGTACTAATTGTGACTTTTGAGTCCTTTTGCATAAAATTGTTAGTTAAATATATATATATATATATATATATATATATATATATATTTGTACATACTTAAAAATTACACACAAAACTGTGCATGGTGCAGCTGGTTAGGCAGACTGTGGGAGAAGGAATAATGTGTGACATTTCCAGGCAGCAAAGTCGAGATGCTGTCATCTGATTCTATGGAAAATCTTTTTAAAAATTCTTGGAATGTAGATAAGTTCCAATCCACCAAAAAAAAAACCTTATTTGACATAATATAATAAAATATAGTGATGGGAAGAAAGCAGCATTTCTTGTACTGTATAATATAATTTGCTTTAAGTGAGCTGTCCTCCCCCATTCATGTGAGTGTGCCTGTATGCCTCACCAGAGTGCAGGCTTTTCAGAATGGCAAGGTGTTTCAGACTTCAACGCTGGTTTCCATGGCAATGCATAGAGGAACATAGCATATTCTACAAACAAGAAGAGACCATTCCATCAATCACATTTATTTGCTTACATAATGGCTAAGTCCTCCCAAAACCTCATGCAACTGTTTTATAAAAGCAGTCAGTGCAACGAATTAAGTGGAGCCAGCTAGAGTGCTATTAAAGTGAATATTAAATATGTGCCAGTGATCGTGTGCTTAATAAATCCACACTCACTGCCAGTGAAGCTTTTGCCCTTGTTACCAGTAAAATGTGGGAAGGGAGGGAGGGAGTACAATTGGGTCCCTTTGCCTCACCTACTTTTAGCTTGGCATAAGAGGATATTCTTACTCCTTCTATGGCCTCAAATTTGTTTTCCACGTAACATTCCAAAAACCACCAAGTCAAGATTTCAGCTGTTCACTGCACTTCAGGGTCGTCATTCTTGAAGCCTGCGTCCACACAAAAAGAGTCTCACAACTTCCCACGCAAACATTGGGTCTTATAAAAGAGAACTCTTTGGGGAAACGTGTATATTTATGGCCATTCTGACCCATGCACACGCAACCTTTCAGAGAAACTGGGACTCTTAAACAAGTAGGGAAATGCAGCCAAACCATCTAAATGTCAAGTTGCACGCATAATTCACATCACAGACCTGTTAGCCTTTATTGTAAAATGCATTGATGTGACAAACATATTAAAGCTCAAATGTGATGAATGTGATGTATTTTAGTTCCCATTTAAGAGGATCAATGCTGTGTATTTGCAAAGAAGTACATTTTTGTTTTTTTCATCAGTTTAAACTACCTGTTGTCTCTTCTCAGGGAACAGGCCGACAGGTCAGGAATATCTTAGTGATGCTTCATTCCACTTTACCTGCTGTGCTGGAATGACTAAGTCTTTCCAAGAGTTCGGCCTTCAGCTGACTGATGAAGTGCTACATTCAATTTTCATATGGTGTGGCTGCATATATACATATAACATAACAAGGCAGTTTACACTAATGTCTGTTTATCTAACGTAATTAGAGCACTTTAATGCACTCGTAAAGGCACCTAGTGAGAAAGAAGCTGCTTTTGTTAACTATAACCAGTTACATTCCATTAATGCACAAGTCACCTGTGATGCCAAGATGAGACTGAGAATCATCTGCTCTGGCATAAGACTGCAAAAAAAGGCATCTCCAATTACAGTACAGATGCCATTCGCAGATCAAAATCAGAGAGACCAGGAGAGGGGAAGGTTCCTTGCCCAAACACTAGGCCCCAGGTGGATAGACGGACATCCCAGCCAAGAGAGAGGAAGGTTCCTTGCCTCTGGTGGATGGACATGCGTCCCGACCAGATACTGTATACTTACAATACCTTCCCTGTCTCTAGGGGCTGTCTATTCCCCCAGGAAGCTAGATGGCAGCCGTCCTGGATATCGATACCAGTTCGAACACCAGAAGGGGCTGCCAGGAATTGTAGTTTGGTAGCACAGTCCTGCTAGGGTCCATGGGTGCCACAAGAGGGCAATGCAGGAAGTTTCACTCCCTACTATTTGGGACTTTTGTATGACCCAGAAGTGCTTCCAACAAGCAAAGCCCTGGCACTAGAATTACTCCCTGGTCCTCAATAAAATAGACGCACTACTTTGTCCAGGCGAGTCAGAGCTGGGAGGAAGGAAGGCAACACTCAACTGGAGGATTGGCAGTATGGAGAGAAAAGAGAGAGAGGCACCGTGTACATTCTTTGTACAAGATATTTTGTAATAAACACCCTTTGATTTGAAACCAGAACTGTGTTTTGTGTGTTTCTGTTTGGGGTTTGGAGCTCTGTGGCGCCCCCAGCCTTCACACTGTATTTATGATACAAGACAAGAATAAGTTCAAGGAGCAACGGGAAATACAAAACAAGACCATTTGAGCATATAATCTTTAGCCCCTTCTCTATCTATCTATCTATCTATCTATCTATCTATCTATCTATCTATCTATCTATCTATCTATCTATCTATCTATCTATCTATCTATCTATCTATCTATCTATCTATCTATCTATCTATTTTCCAACTCGCTGAATCCAAACACAGGGTCACGGGGGTCTGCTGGAGCCAATCCCAGCCAACACAGGGCACAAGGCAGGAACCAATCCTGGGCAGGGTGCCAACCCACCGCAGTCTATCTATCTATCTATCTATCTATCTATCTATCTATCTATCTATCTATCTATCTATCTATCTATCTATCTATCTATCTATCTGAGGTGACTTTAAAACTTTCTCCTGTGGTCCCTTCTGAATGAGGCCCTGAAATGTCTGTATATTTTTGGACTAACAGCATCCCAAGCTTAAACTTTTGTCTACTGGCCTTTAGTATCCTTACACTCTTGAACTCAGCTCAGCCTTGAATGTGACATACTGTATTTGCAAGGCAGTTAGAACATTAGAAAAACTTTTGACAAACACAAGCCATTTAGACTAAGAGAACTTGCTAATCCTATCCACTGAATTCCTCCAAATTTACTTCAAGTTGAATTTTAAATGTCCTTATAGTCCAGCTGTCCACCACACTACTTGGTCATTTAGTCTATGTGTTTATAGTTCTCTGTGTGAAGAAAAACTTCCAAACATTTGTGTGGACTGTACCCTTAACAAGTTTCCCGCTGTGCCTCTGTTCTTGTTTAACTCATTTTAAAGTAACAGCCTGGATCTACTGTACTGATTCCTTTCATAATTTAAACACTTCAATCACATCACCTCTTAGTCATGACAGTTCTTTTTCCACTTGTGGTTCCTCCAAATGGCCTATCCTCTAAAATCCCAGAGGCTCATTGAGTATTCACTTAGTATCTCTGTCTTGCTTTGATGGTCTTACTGGGCCCCCTTCACTGTTGCAGGGGCTCCTGCCTATCAACATTCATACACAATAGATCTGCATGTACTTTTGCTCTGTTAGGCTACTGATTTTACTTCACCTTGTCCTGGGCCAATCTACTGCCAGTTTTCTTCCTGGCAGTCATCCATTATATAGTATAAACATTTAATAATAAAAGAAGTTCATTCAACATCAGAGACAACTTTGGAAATGGTCCACCAGACAGTATAGTATACACATTTACTAAAATACAGCAGTTCATTCAACATCAGAGACAAACAAGTATGAGGACTATAAATTATTTATGAATTGGAATATATAATTGTGAAATGATTTATAGCTAACAAAACAATAGTAACCATTGAATGTATTACTTGACGTGGAAGATGCAAGATGGTGAGCAATCTCTATCCAGTTTACCAGATGTGTTATGTTATAACATGGGCACGAATGTCAGTCATGGACTTCATCCTGATAGCAACATTGTTTTATTTGATCTTTAAAAAGTGATTCTTGATAGTAAGCACTAAATAACAATACATTTAATAATAATTCCTCTTTTGCTATTTTGAAATTTCAAGTATCTTCGCCACTGGGCTTTGCTCACTCTACACCCATGCCAAATACCTCTGGAATGCTTGGAACAGCTGTTATTTTTTAAAAAGGAATTCAGAAGATGTTATTACAAAAGAGGAGGTGCTATCTTTAAGAGCTACTCCATACCGATCAAACTAGTGCTGAAGTCTAACTTGAATGCGGTAGCAGTGAAGGGAAATGACACAAATGCGGTATTAAAACAGAAAAGCTAAGGGTTTAGAAGCATGTCTGGAGATGGTGTGCAGATTAAGCAGAAATTGTTGAAGTGTGGTCTGCCTCTGTGAGCGAGGGAGGGTAACAGTAATAGAAAGGCAGAGTGGGGGAAAGGGCGGGGTTAGTTTGGGGGCGGGGCTACACCTGCTAAACTGTGTGCACGTGGCCACTCGTGAGCGCGCACAGACTCTTCTTCTCCCTACCTGGTGGAGGTGGGTGTGAAGAGAAATCGAGTGAGACATTGAAAGGGAGGGGTGACCATAACATTTTTGTCCCTGTTGCGCTTACCGTAGCTGCAAACAATCCAGGAAGACGCTTAAGGACTGTGTGAGGCATCGAGCGTTGGAGGAGAAAAAAAAAAATCGTTTTCACCAAAAGGAAAAGAAATTTGGAACTGGAAGTGTGAGGATCTTATTCAACTGGAGATTGTGGTCGTTTTCACTCTGCACAGCCGAGTAGATCTGTCGAGGAGAGGCAGGGAAAATAATGGGAGGCGGGGGCGAAAGTTAAAAAGAGCGAAGCCGCAGTCCGGGTCTAGGAGGCGCCGAGCTGCTTACCTCCTCTTGCCGGCCTCACTCGAGGTCGGGGCTGCGGGGGGTGAAGACGACTCGGCTGCGGCAAGCTTTAGCTGCGGGACTTGTTTCTGTTTGCAGGACTGCTTTGAAAATTTCCCACGCCTTAATTTTGGATGACTGTACTATTTAAGATATTTTAAAGATGTCGGATACCGCCCCAGCCCGTTGCTTAGATGATATCGACTTGGCTGCTTTAAGGGTAAGTGGTTTTAAGAGGTGTTTACATGCGAGCTAGTAAGTGCGTGTGTGTGGGTGGGACTGTCGGTTTTTGCTTTTTTTTTTTTTAATGGAAACTTGCGGGATTCCTCGCTGTGATTTGCGAAGGGTACATGCAGCCAACATACGGAGATATCTTAGGGAAGAAGAGGAACGTCCCTGGAAGCAGCCAGTCTCCTGAGTTTGGCCTTCAGTGAAGCCACCAGCTCTGATGGCGTTTAAGCTGCTGTCCCCGATTCCAAGCCGAGAGCCTCGCCGCTCCGCCTCACGTGACCTCGCGGTGTTTATCGGCTTCACGCCGTGCAGCTCGCAGTGTTTCCGTCGTTTGAAGGAGTGGAGGGGCTCTCTGGCATACCTACGGGGTTGCTACTAAAATGTGCCATTATTGTGCTATCGGCAGATTCAATTTTTCAACAATCCAGATAATTTTGTTCATTTTGTGTGACACAGGTGCATGGTCCTCGGAGAAGCCAAGCACTCTGCTGGAGTTCGGTTGCCACTGACTCTGTCAACTGTAACCTTTCAGTAATTGAAATTCAGATTTTTGGGCTGGTTTGCAGTTTTCTCTCTCGAAAAGCATCAAAGGACAGGACAGGTTGTTCATTTCAAGTGCACCCACGCCTCGAATCCCCTCCCCACCTCCTCTTTTCAGGAGTTGCAGTGCAGAGTGACAGTAACAACCCCCCATAAATGTAATCGTAATCTGAATGTGTTGCACACGAAACGCAGCTGATTCGCCATTAATACAAATGATACCAGTGTCGAGTACTCAGCTGTTTGTTAGCAGTGAGATCATCTATAGCTGTTAACTCTTTCAGGGGACAAAAATGTTCAGTTGTCATCTTAAAAAATAACAAAAAATAAATTCGGCGCATGGAGTTGCTCCGACTGTAACTGTCAAACCTAAAAATCGTTGATCGAGTAGACCCCATCAGTTCGTAGATTTATAACCCCACATTTTCATTTTAGTGTACTGTCAATCATAATTTTTATATAAGCACGCCGAAAATAGTTGAGCGACCCGGTTTAGGGGAGTGCATGACCTACAAAGTCACATTTATTCTGGGTGATATTAGTTTTTTTTATCGTTTAGGTCCATTTGGGCTCTAATTGTGGTTGCTTGTATGCATAGAGAGAAACAATGTTATGGTGTTGGATTTTATGTTGTATAGATTGTGAAAATTTTCAGAATCCATGTAGAGTCACTTATTTGGCTGTCAGCTTTATCCAAGGCGACTTTCACCATTTCAGAGATGCAACTGGTTACATTTGCTTTGCTTTTTCCAGTCGCTGCACAGGCAGGTGAAGTGACATTCATTTGTTCACACAGTGTTAGTGGTGGGATTTGAACCCACAATCGGTGGGTTTGAAATCCAAAGCCGTTTTTGTTGTCTCATAGAAGAGAGCAGAAAACTTTCCAGTGTCACCTTAACATAATTTATGTAATTTGCAGTTCAGGTTTGAGAGAAACTCGGGCATGGAATCTAGTTTACTTTAATTGTACTACAAGTAGAAACAAGAATCCTGTTTTGAGAGTGCAGCTGGTGGTGGGTGGCATTGAAAGTATAAAGAACAATGTACTGTTGAATGAAAATTTTTTTTTTTTTTTGGAGTAAACTGAAGTAGGTTTATGTAAATTTGTAATGTTGACACAAAGTCCAAGAGTACAAAACAAATTGTGAGTCTTCAATTTTAATATAAATATTCTAATCGGTGGAGCATTCTGAAGAAACCAAGTAGAAATATTTCCAGATTTGAGTTCAGATTGCCTTTAGTGTCCTGAAGGTGGAAGCAAGGGTTAACAATGTGCATTGTGCTTGTGATTATTTTTAATGAACCGTGAAAGATTGTTGATCTTGCAATTGTGCTTAAATGATGGATTTGCTTTAAGTCATAAATTATGCCTGTATTTTGTGAGGACAATTATAAAGTTCAGTTTTTAACTTGGTCAGGTCCAGTTGTATCAGGGACTAATTTATGGGTGTGATTTTTTTTTTTTTTTTTTTTTTTTTTTTTTTTTTTTTTTTTTTTTGGACCTACTCTGAAATTTGGGTTTCCTCTGTCTTGGAGAACCATTTTGCTCACAAGTCACATCATGTCCTGTTGCTGTGCCATTTGTTCTATAAAGGAATGTAGGTTTTTTTTCCTGTCATGAATTCTACATTCCACCGTTAGGCACCATACTGTGAGGCTTACTTAGCACCACATGTCTTGGTTGTGACACGTGTCTTCACCTGTCTGCCCTAAGTATCTGTTTGGGTGTTGCTTGTCTTGGATGTTTCTTTGCTTCATAGAAACCTTGCACCGTTTGTCTAAAATTATCCTAAGTTTATATTTGGTACTCGTTGATTTAGGAGCAACTCAATACAAATTTTTTGCGTTGTGTCGGCTTTTTCTGGGAGGTTGTAATGTAATGGCATGTGGAGCTTAATTGGTCATGCTTTTTATCCATTGTTGGTTATTGTCAAGCATAGTCTTTTGTCATCTTCTTCACAGTTACACAATGTCTATACTCCCACTCACTGTACACATAAGCAGCTTGAGGGAACAGGTGTGACGTATCATGCCTTTACTTACAAAGCAGTAGATTGTGCCCGTAATGGGATTCCTTTTTATATAATGCTTTGTTTCTGGTTCATGGCGTTACATTTTAGATACTCTTGCTTTTAAGTAAGTATGGCTTATTTAGATTTAACAGTAACGATTAATGGTAGTGAACCTTGTGTATAAATATAAAAAATTACACTTTAAAAACAAACAGGACTGAGGTAGTAGCATTTGATTTGTTCTGGACAGTAGAATCATTCAGTAAGTGGTCCAAAGGTGATTGACAGAACTCCTAGAAACCTTTTTGTACCAACTTTTTTTATTAATCTGAACATTTACTTATGTGAAAGCTTGGTACCAAGGATATTGATTATAAAATAATTACATAAAATTCTTAAACTCGCTTAATTCAATTCAGTTTGATGGGTGGCCTTAGCCTGTCCTGATGGTATCCTGTACAAGGTAGCAATCAACCATGTGTGCTGTGCTAGACAAATGAAGGGTCTTCATAGGCGTACTTCTCTACAGATCATGGTCAAGCATGAAATTCAAGCTTCGGCAGCAACACTAACCATTTTGACATTATGCTGTGCAGGTGGCATACAGTGCATGTCAAAAGTATACACCCTTCTATTAAATGTAATGGTTTCTGTAAAGGTTTTTATTTTCCTTTGGCAACAAACAAAGCATTATATTTATAAAGTTATGTCAGATACTTTAACCTTCAATAGGATTTTGTAATGTGCATTAATATAAGTGAAAAAACAAATGGGACCTTTTCATTGGTAGCATGTGTTGGTGTTTGGACTCTTCATATGTAATAGATGACTTTTGAATGGAACTCTTAGGACTAATTTTTTCTATGTGGACCAAAAATTGAGAATCAAATGCTTTATATTAAAATATGTATTTAATAATATATAATTGAATTTGGGTTAATAACCTGTTCATTTCTGTCTGTAGTATAACTTTTGCAAAGATACAAAAGTCGAATGCTTTACCAAAATTGACAAACGGCTGCAAAGAAACTCTCACCTATGTTTTTTTAGTTCCATGAGAACCCTCAGTGCCAGGATGCGGTTAATGGTAGACTTCTTAGGCATAAAAACCAGACTGCTCCAGTTGCTGGTAGGTGATCACAGATCCTATTGATGATGGCCTTAGCAAGGCCCACCACTGGGAAAATGACATTTTTAAGTAATAAAGTATGACATTTTACTCACCATAATCAAATACAAATAATTACTTGAACCTTTTTAAAATCAAACTTGATAAACCCTGAAATACTCACTGAGATCTATGCAATGTTAAACTATTTGGTCCTTCTCTGGCTTTGATTAACACATTCTTACTCTGCAGAAAATATCATTGTTATGATTCTGACCAATTTTTAGTTTGGATTTGTTAAAGTAACACAATTACTGTCAAATGTTTGAATACAATAAGTAGTCAACTTCCATAACCCACCCTCTCTTTTTCTACTATACAGATTATCCTTACCTATACATATATACAGTAATCCCTCCTCCATCGTGGGGGTTGCGTTCCAGAGCCACCCGCGAAATAAGAAAATCCGCGAAGTAGAAACCATATGTTTATATGGTTATTTTTATATTGTCATGCTTGGGTCACAGATTTGCGCAGAAACACAGGAGGTTGTAAAGAGACAGGAACGTTATTCAAACACTGCAAACAAACATTTGTCTCTTTTTCAAAAGTTTAAACTGCTCCATGACAAGACAGAGATGACAGTTCAGTCTCACAATTAAAAGAATGCAAACATATCTTCCTCTTCAAAGGAGCAAACAAATCAATAGGGCTGTTTGGCTTTTAAGTATGCGAAGCACTGCGGCACAAAGCTGTTGAAGGCGGCAGCTCACACCCCCTCCGTCAGGAGCAGAGAGAGAGAGAGATAGAGAGAGACAGATAAAGAAAAATCAATACGTGCCCTTCGTGCTTTTAAGTATGCGAAGCACCGTTCAGCATGTCGTTTCAGGAAGCAGCTGCACAAAAGATAGCAACGTGAAGATAATCTTTCAGCATTTTTAGATGAGAGTCCGTATCGTCTAGGTGTGCGAACATGCCCCCCTGCTCAATCCCCCTACGTCAGGATCAGAGAAAGTCAGCGCAAGAGACAGAGAAAAGTAAGCTGGGTAGCTTCTCAGCCATCTGCCAGTAGCGTCCCTTGTATGAAATCAACTGGGCAAACCAACTAAGGAAGCATGTACCAGAAATTAAAAGACCCATTATCCTCAGAAACCCGCGAAGCAGCGAAAAATCTGCGATATATATTTAAATATGCTTACATATAAAATCCGCGATGGAGTGAAGCCGCGAAAGGTGAAGCGCGATATAGCGAGGGATTACTGTATATTATAGCTCTAATTGGAAATGGAATGCATATTTAGATCAACTGCAGTTTTTCATTTAGATTTTCAGGTTGTATTTTTTTTCCTGTTTGTGCGGCATCTAAAATCTATCCATATGTGACTGACAGGGATCAGCTATTTTAGTTGATATGTTTTGTGAATGCCCTCTGCTTTGAACTTACTAGAATTAAATATTTGTGTATTTAGCAGATAGTCTTGTTCTCATTAGGCCTGTGCCAGTACAGAGCTAACTTTCTGACTGTGGTGACACATCTGCTTACTACTTGGCAAAACGTAAATGAAGAATTAGAGCAACCTGCATTAAATGTTAATTTCAAAAATGAACACTTTTTAAGACTAAAAAAATCAATAGTGATTCACTTCCCAAGTTTTCACCAAAATCTGAACATCAATTTCATCTCTTAATGCTGTTCTAAAAAGTGTTTTTGGTACAATTGCTTTGATAAAAAGATGCTGCCTTTTTAGGGTCCTTGGCTAAGAATAGCAAAAAGGAATGATCTTGAAGATTAAGATTATTTCAAAGCCAAGTGTAACTTCTCCAGTTTGGCATACCCAATAGTAAAGGAGAGCCGAATAAATAACTTAAGGAGCTGTTTGCTGGTGTTACTTAAAAAAATTAATTTCTCAAATACAGGCAATTTGTGGACATATTTATAGGCTGATGTTGGTGGTGAAATGATTTAAACTATTTAAACCAAACTGTTTAAATGAAAATCCTATTGTAAATGAAAAGAATTTGCTTAAAGAGTGTTTAAATGAAAACATTTTAAATGCAACACTACCTTGCTTGCAACACCCCACCAGATAATGTCACTGTAATCACCTGCTATTTTATGTATTTATTTTTATTTGATTAGTTATCTGCAAAGATCCATAACCTGTCAGTATATCCCTTAATTCACCGTAATTCCTAATCTTCTTCTGGCAGTTTATGGAAACATCTAATGGGATATTGCTGCTTATTTGTCAATTATGACATCTTATTCTGCTCTGGTAACACACTTATTTTGCTTGGATAAATCTGAAACCCAACTACCATACCACAATGGGAAAAGGATGGCATATTTTACTTAAAATTAGAAGAAATTAAATTCTATTTTTTTAGGAACAGTACTCAGTCCTTTAAAATTTGTGAGGAATTTTTTACTGTTTTTGTCAGTTAATAGGACAATGCTGTACTATTACTAATGGTTTTTGATATTTAAGGTTTTGAGTAATTGCATCATCTTTTTTACCCCCCTCCCCTTCTCTGGTCTCCAAAGAGTATCTGACCTTAACTAAGTTGTTGCTTGTGTTATTTTATAATGAATTTCCTAAAAATCAGAAAATAAAAATATTAGTTGTGTTAAGAAGTTAATGCAAATTAATGCTATAACATGAAAATCCTACAAACAATTGACAAGCTTAAGTACTGTCAGTGTCCATAGCCCCACAGTATTGAGATGATTGAAACATCCTTTTAAATATAATCTGACTTATTTTCTTTTTCTTACACCTGCTCTCATGATACAACATATTTTGCTTTTTAAAAGTGTATACAAAACAATGAAAACGGGTTGACACTGTCGCGGATGTCGGTATGTACAATGTTTGTCAGAAAACAAATATAGCCCCTGTGTGTGTGTGTTCCTTTTAAATGCTTAATGCACAGATACCTTTTAGTGTATGCATGTGTGTGTATAAATAAAAATATAAGTAAATCAAAATTTTACCCATCTCTGCAGTCAGTCTATCACATGAGCAACCTCAGCAGTGTTAGACTAAAGAAGTTGAGGGAGTCTGGCATTTTGGGTTATTTGTTTTAAGGGTACAATAGCCATTTAGACCATAGAGTAAAACAGTGTGCCTCTCCAATCTCTACCTGTTTTTCTTTTTCTCTGGATGCACACTAACCTCTTTCAATGGATTGCCCAGCTTAGTTTAATACAAATTAAGTACAGCTATTACTGGCAGATGGTGTGGTGCAGTTCATAAGAGACTACTAAAGCTTCTTATTTAAATATGTGGGCTTTCATTTAAGCAAACATTAAGGTGACATTCTGTGTAGCATTGCTGATAATTATGGTGCACCATTTGCGAGTTGCTTTATTACTTGAAGTAATATCATGCATTTCTTGTACCTTCTCACAGATGGTGCACCACAGACATTAGCACTGCAGGACGATTTCTCTTGTGATATGTTATGTCCAAAAGATTGACACATTTTTCTATAGGAATGTGATGTTAACTGTGTTTAGTAAAATTTAAGAGATATTGTAGAACTGAATTGCAATACTTGATTTTTTTTTTTTTTTTTTTTTTTTTTAATGTCAATAGTATTGTGTATTGCCGTAATATTATTCTGTCACTGGCAAGTTCCAACAGTAAAATATGCTACCTTGTAATATTTGTTTTCAGTTGATTAGCAAGATTTTATTTTTATAGTTAAAAAATGTTATCATTTAACACTAGAATTACCAGAGCCTACGAAAAAACTCGTAAATCCGTCTCACCTTAAATCGCGTCTTAAATGCGTTTGCACCTCTCCGCCAGAGTCTTTTGTCATCTAAATGTGCTGATAAACACAAGCTACTAGCAGCCAGCTATTCCATCCCCCCACCGACTTAGAACGAACTTCTTCTAGCTCATGCCTTGCCTTGATTTGATTACAGTATCTGGGATTGAAGTGGAGTTTTAGAGTGGAAATAATACTGTATAGCGTTATTTGGAATACACGCATTTCATGTGTGTTCCGTTTCTATAGTAGTCTGTGCAAACACATTTTTAAAACAGAAACATTTTTCATATTCTAATAGTAAATGACAAAATGTAGGCATAAACTATATAACGTATGAAGCCTGAAGTCCATATATCAAATAAACACTTTCACAAAAGGTACAAATAAGAGAACACGTGCGCTTTTATTCAAAAATATAACTGCACACAAAAAAAAAAGCCGCGTTAGCATGCCACATTGACACTCTTACTACAACCGCCGCGGTGGTGTAATGGTATCAGCTCCTGACTGGGAATCAGAGGGTGGCGAGTTCGATCCCGCACGGCTCCACTTCGAGAAGTGAACTGCTCTTATTCTTACAATTTTAGAATAACAACATAAATTTGATTTCAGTCTGTAACAGCCGGTGTAACTTATGATACTGGTAAAGGTTAGCTTATTTTTTTTTATGTTTTATTTTTTTTAATTCACTTTTAATTCTCGCAGTCGCATTCAGAATCAATCCATACAACCCCATCTGACACAGCTGTTTTCACATAAATAAAAGTGCATTTTTATTCAAGACTATAACCGAAGAGTAAAGAAGGCAAGTTACAGTTGGTTGTTGATACGACAGCTTGCGTGGTGCAATGCTAAGAACTGCTGATTTCAAGTGACGGTGAGATATGAAGAAGGCAGCTTCGCCAGCGTTTGTGTGTCAGAACCCTTTTGGGGGGGGGGCGGTAGTATGCATCGTGGTACACTGCAGACCTATAGCGCGTCTTTATGTCAGATGGGGTTGTATGGATTGATTCTGAATGCGACTGCGAGAATGAAAAGTGAATTTAAAAAAAAAAAAAAAAAAAAAAAAAAAAAAAGCTAACCTTTACCAGTATCATAAGTTACACCGGCTGTTACAGACTGAAATCAAATTTATGTTGTTATTCTAAAATTGTAAGAATAAGAGCAGTTCACTTGTCGAAGTGGAGCCGTGCGGGATCGAACTCGCCACCCTCTGATTCCCAGTCAGGAGCTGATACCATTACGCCACCGTGGCGGTTGTAGTAAGAGTGTCAATGTGGCATGCTAACGTGGCTTTTTTTTTTTTTTTGTGCAGTTATATTTTTGAATAAAAGTGCACGTGTTCTCTTATTTGTACCTTTTGTGAAAGTGTTTCTTTGATATATGGACTTCAGGCTTCATACGTTATATAGTTTATGCCTACATTTTGTCATTTACTATTAGAATATGAAAAACGTTTCTGTTTTAAAAATGTGTTTGCACAGACTACTATAGAAACGGAACACACATGAAATGCGTGTATTCCAGATAACGCTATACAGTATTATTTCCACTCTAAAACTCTACTTCAATCCCAGATACTGTAATCAAATCAAGGCAAGGCATGAGCTAGAAGAAGTTCGTTCTAAGTCGGTGGGGGGATGGAATAGTTGGCTGCTAGTAGCTTGTGTTTATCAGCACATTTAGATGACAAAAGACTCTGGCGGAGAGGTGCAAACGCATTTAAGACGCGATTTAAGGTGGGACGGATTTACGAGTTTTTTTGTAGGCTCTGGTAATTCTAGTGTTAATGACTTGGGTCAGTATGATTTCATTATTAAAACTGCCGGATGGTATTTAAGGGATGCAGGTGGTGTTTATAAAGGTGTATTTATTTCAGAGACCATTATAAAGAAGCAAGTAAAGAATTGTTAGTTATTAGTTTAGTAGTAAGAGGAAGCAATCTAAAGACAGACAAAAGATCTATCCATATATTTTTCCAAGAAATGTGTGTCTAAATCTTACACATTTTTGGTGCAGAAGTATTTGTTAGAATCAGGTTGTCTATAATCCATCAGCTCAGTTATTTATTAGCTCTTTTTTCTGAGAAAGCTTTAGTAACTTGCACAGTACATTTATTCTGTTAATTCTTATTAATATTTCTGGTATCTGGTTTGAGATTTCATTTTATCTTCCTACCCTGCTCTTTTTTAAATATGTAGTGTTGAAATAATGGATATGGGGCAAAAAAGACAATTTTAAATAAGTTTAAGTGTGAAATATTTGTGGCTAAACCACATTCATTAGGTATTGTAGTTTGGATCAGGACAGTTAATACTTCAAAAGAAGCAAATGCCATGCTTGCACATGTAATATTGGAAGACATTTTCTGTAAGTGTATGGAACTGCAACTGTTAAATGTTTATTAGAGACAACATGAAATCTTTTATTTGACAACCTTAAGGAATGCTAAAACTTTTTTTGAAATATATTGACCATTCTGTTAACATTGACTGTAATGCATTTTTAGCCATTAGTAGAATACACTTTTGCATAATATGACTTAAAATGTTTTGGTTAATGTATTTATAATGTGAAGGAAAAATTGCATCTGATTATATGGAAGATGATCTCAACAAAGCCATACACCACATTCATAAGTAAGACTTTTTGTGTGCTTTGAGTTTAAACACCTCATTAAACTGTTTCCAAAGACTGTAAGGCAAGTTTATTCTTCTGGTGAAATAAATGTGATTTAATCTGTGCTTTACTTTTTTTTCCCCCAAGATGTTTGCAATTAGTTATTTTTGGTTTAACAAGCACTTATTGGTTTAAATAATTGTCTACTTATGCTATGCTGTTTCAGTTAAGCACATGGCAATAGTGGTAATTTTACTCTGAATTTTGAAATTTTAGTTTGCTCATGACTAGGGGTGGGCGGTATGACCAAAATTCTATATCACGGTATTTTTCTAAATTATCCCGGTTTCACGGTATTGGCCGGTATTTTTTTCCCCATGCATGAGTGAATGTTAACCACATTTTCCACTGCAATTACTGCAGTAGACTGGCTAAGAATAACCTATTCCACTGTTATGAGAATTGTACATTGTACAAAAAAACATTTTAATGTGCACACAAGTATTAATACAGGTTTGCATGTCCCCATAAAGTGATAGTTTTCAAGGGGGTGACACTAATGAAGAGAAGGAATCACATTGCATGACAGTTGCAGTCAAAATATAGAACCTTTTTATTGAACAAATTTTGCAAAAACTTAAACTATGATTTTGACAACATATTTTCAACCATCCAAAGAGGCATTTAGACTTAGTAAAATATCCAGAGGTGCTTGTCAAAACTTGTATTGCACTGAACATGTCTTAGAAAAGTAATAAATAGTAAATATTTTTTGTGAACCAACTACACTTTCTGTTAATGTTAACAATCTCTGTCCACTGACACATTAAAGTGACTTTTTAAACAACTTTACCATCAATAAACTGCATAATATTTAAACTAATAAATAATAACAATAAAATAAATAATAGTATTATTACTGATAGCTGCACTATTACTTCAAGACTTCAAGCCCAGGTGCATTACACAGTATTCACCAAATTAAAATAAAATAAAACAAGTACAACTTTGTGATGACATCCTTACCAACTGTACCATCATTTAGGCAAACTGCATTAATATGGGCCTTGCTTCAAGCTAAGCTATATACATAAATAAAATAACTGCAACTTGCATTTACTGTATAATGCTATTTGTGGTATAGCCCTACGGAAGTGCATTAGGGCCACGGTGAAGAAAAAAAAAATACAGTAAAGAGGGAAGAAAAAAAACAAACTACCGGTATATGTCAATAATAAAGTCGACATGCTGACTTTATTCTCGACATTTCCACTTTAATTTTGACGCTTATGTCAATATTAAAGTCAACATTTCCACTTTATTTTCATAGTTTACTTCATAATTAAAGTAGAATGTCATAAACTAAACTTCATCCTAAAATCAATGTTTAATTTACTTGATTTTCTCAAACCCCGTCATAAGTTAATGCAGCACATTAAATGCTTTGTGTTGTGTTCCCCGACCCAGTTGTTAATCACTATGCTTCTTAAACTGACTTCCTATGCACTAAGAGGAGGCAGCAATCACCGCACAGAATCCATTCATTTCATGGTATTCCTGCTCTCTAAAAATTTAGAATGCTAAGATAAATACTTGATTTCATTTTCATGATGAAATGCATTAAAGCAGGTATTAAACAAGCACGGTAGTGAGGCGGTAGTGCTGCTCCCTGGCAGTAAGGGGTCCCCAGGTGTACGTTCAGTGTAGAGACCTTTATGACAGGTGTGGATGTATGAATGGGTATCGCACAGGTTTAACTTAAATATTGTGTAAATGTTGGGTTTGTGATCAATGCATGTTCTTCTGAGCGGGCTTTCTTTATTGCACGCGTGCTGTCTCTATCTGACGTACTAAAACCCCAGTTCCTATCCGTCCTTTTTCTTTCTCCACATAACCAATCACCACACGATAAACGTCTTTGTGAAATTAAAACTAGTTATAAACTTAGCCCACGGAGTGTTCAGAACTTTAAAAATATCTTCATTATACATGTTTTAATTATGCCATCCATTCAGAGTTGCGCCCATCTCTGAACGAGACGCCAGCACATCGAAGGATAAATACAAGCAAAACATACACTAGCAGGGTCAATATAGCACAACAAAACCCCACATCCTACATGACTTTGAAAGGAAACTGAAGCGCAGAGCAAATCCACCAGAAAAACATGCAAATGCAAGGCAGGCACACCGCCGTGCCCCCAATATGATTAATGCATGCTTTAATGCATTTCACCATGAAAATTATATTAAGTATTTATTTTAGCATTCTAAACGTTCAGAGAGAAGGAAGATCATGAAGTGAATGTATTCTGTGCGGCGATCGCTGCCGGCGCCTCCTGTTAGTGCAAGAAGAAGTCAGTTTAAGAATCACTTAACACAAAGCATTTAATGTGCTATATAACTTATGACGGGGTTTGAAAACATGTCGTCACACTATTACACAGTACCCAGGTACATTACACTGTATTGAAAACAAATAAAACAAGTACAACTTGGCTTGCAGTATTATCCAGTAGTATAGAAACAGTATTTACACATCTGACCTTTTAAAACTGAAGTATCTCCAGGCTCTCTGTCCATTTTCACCACGCAGCATTCCTATGCTACCGCCCACTATTTAGTGGTGTAGCAGTGAAAAAGAGCCCTAGTGCAACAAATCTGTGTTTAGCGGTGTAGCAGTGAAAAAGGTCCCCACTTGAACAGTTTCCCGCTGCGCCACGTTCCGAACGTCGTTTAGGCAATTTAAACCGGTGTTGCGGTATAAGAAAAATCCATATCATAAAAAAAAATAAACAGTTTTCGGTATGAACCGGTATACCGCCCAGCACTACTCATGACATTATATTCATTTAAGTTGGTGTTTATAGCAATTTAGGTTTTGCTTTAGTTTTTTTAAGTTTTTATTTGCAATAAATATTACTATTGCACTTTTCTGAATGTAATAAATGTTTAGCCTGTATAAAAGTGTGTTTTTGATATATATGTCTGTTTCATGTTGTCAGCATTCCATTTAAGTACCAATTGTGTTTTTTTTTTTATATATAAAGTAAACACGTAAATGTTTAAAATTTTAAATTTAAGGTAGTTTTATAAGATTGTAAGTAAATAACTTGCTTTAAGTCTGTGAACATAGTTATCATACATAAATAGTTATGACTTAACTGGTAAACATTGGAACAAACAAATTTCAATTAGCATATTGGATCTGTGTACACATCAAGCTGAAGTTACTGTGTTTGAATGCCATTGCCTTTAAATGTAAACCTACAATACACCTGGGAAGATCTGTCCATCTTTCTACTGCTTATACTGTAAACCTGTGACTGACAGCAGCAGCTCCAACTTATATCAAGTTTGTTTGTATGTATTTATTTTGGGGTTGTATTTTTAAATTATATATACACATTTCTGTTGTTTAGCTTTTGTAAACAGAATCTTCATGACATCACTGTATTTGTAGAAGCAGCGGACAGGTGACTACACATGCACGTTTACTAATGAATAGGTCGGTATTTTGCACAGAGCATGTGTTAAATCAAAAGGGAAAAGCACGCAAAGATACATGAACATGAGATCTGTGATAATCACATACTCGCACCTTAGTCTGCCTGTACCAAATAAGAAGGAACAATTGAATTCCATGGGGCACAGATATCTTCATAACCGGTGATCTACATGATGGGCAGATGAATTTCAAATGTTTTAGTGTCTTCCTTGCGTTTTGATATGTAGTTGCATCATATTCAGCCCTTCGTTCATTATTCTGGCACAAACAGAACCAGTCTTGCATTGAAATTTGCCGTTTGAATACACACCTGCTGCTTCAGCTGCGCCATATACTTAGGAGTATTTTTATGTGCGTCTCCAAGTCTGATGCCATCTTCATCTCACATCCTTTACTCCCAGCATGCATGTGTGATGTGTATAAACCAGCCTCTATGCGACTTTCAGAGAGAGCCCTTACCACCACATGTTAATGGCATATCCGTTCAACAATTTAAAAAATGGCCTTTTGTATCTGTTGCAATATAATTAGCTTAAAGTTTTCAAAGATTTAATTTGTCCCTGGCAAACTAAGTAGAAATGTTAATCACCAAAGCCTATTATTGATCTCATTTGTGACCATTTTAATTGCAGTCTGGAGCCCAAGCACACACCTTGGATGCCATAAAAATATAAAATCAAAGAGTCAGATGTCGTGTGTGTGTATATATATATATATATATATATATATATATATATATATATATATATATATATATATATATATATATATATATGTATATATATATGTATATATATATATATATATATACATATATATATATATATGTATATGTGTGTAGTGTTTTTTTTTTTTTTTTTTTTTTTAAATAGATCATTTCAAAGCATCAGTTGGAAACTACCATACTGATTATCCTCTCATAATGTTAAAAACTTCTTATGTCGCCACTTAATCTTTGAAGTCTATATCTTTATTAGACCTTTGAATTGATCGTGACTTGTCAATTTAATTTGATTCTCAACTTGTACCTGACAATATTCGATGCAATTCAAAATAATAACATCCGTGCCTTTTTCAAAAAATGTATTTTCCAAATAAGTTAACTCTGCTTCCATAAACTAATCCTCAATTGACTGCAATAAAAGGGTTTTCAAGCGGAGGTACCACAGAGCCCCTGCTTAAGTTGACGTTTTTAAAAATTGAAGCCAAAATTTTAAAGGTTGTCTTTATCTCGTGTTTTTTTTTTTTTTTTTTTTTTAAGAATCCTTTGGTGTTCGACCCGAATGTCACTCATGCCGTGAAGTATTGATGCATCTCTTATTAGCGTTAGACCCAAGGTTTATTCAGCAGCGTTGGTGCCGAGTTTTGCTTGTGAAATGATATAGGCATGTCTTGTGTAGGCGACAGGCCTGAGTGATACCTAGGTAGCGGTGCAGATGTCTTCTTCTAGCATCATAATAGCATTTCGTAAGAAATGTTTTTCAGAAGGCTAGGTGTTGCATGCTCTTATTCATCTTTTATACTAGAAGATTTATCATCTGCTAGGTTCCTGAAAATCAATTTTTCAATGTGATGATTCAAAAAACATGATATGAAAGGATCAATAAAAAATCACAATATATCGATTTAATCCAATGGCTCAAATCTTTACATGTTTCTGCTTTTTTTTTTTAACTTTCTTTTTTTAGTTCATACTGGAATTGGACTATTGGGCCTTCTCTGGATAGCGGTAGCAGTACTGCAGTATGTGTTTTTGTAATATTTAGACCAAAAAAGCAAAATGTCAGTTTGCTTTCAATTAGTCTGTATGATTATCCAAGATGTGTCCCATTTCTTAAAAATCCAGCGAATGAGGGAGCTTGGATTGAACTTTGAGGTTGTACATTACCAGTAAAAAAAAATTACTATTAAAGGATAGTAATGTAATAAACTATAGATTTTCAAAAAACAACTATATATGCAATTACATGCATCCACACATTGCCAAGTTAACATGTAACAACAAGTGGTTGACTATTGGTTTGCATCAATATGCATTTCTTTACATCTGCCGTATTTCTGTCCCATGTTGTTGGTGAAGAGAATCTTGGAAAGGTGTTGGGAGATTTGTAAAATACCTAAAATGTTTTTTTCTGGCCATCAGCTTTTTAGGATTGATACTGGGTGTAACATTCTTCAGGTTTCCCCACATGTCCTTGGTGTAATTGATAGCACACATGTATCAAAAACAGTACTGGCAAGCTTTTTACAGACTGACTTTATAAAGCACATAACATCCCATTGCATTAATTTGTATGTACTGTGGAACCTCGGTTCACGAATGTCTCGGTACACGTACAAATCGGTTTACAACCAAAAAGTTTGCCAAACTCTTGCCTCGGTTCACGACCACACCCTCGGTATACGAACAAGCCAGTTTCCGTTCGATTTGTACATGTTCAGTCTCTCCCTGTGCATTTCCTGTGCACCGAGCGAGAGAGTGCACACAGAGAGAGAGAAAGAATGCACTGGGCTTGATTTTGTTTTCACTTCTGTTTACAGCGATCGGTTCATAGCGTGCATTGTTGCAATGTTACTTTTCTTGGTGGTTTAATAAATTATGGATTTTTTTCAAATGTTCATTTTTTTTCCCTGTGCTTAAAACTCATTAAAAAAAAAAAAAAAAAAAAAAAAAAGTGTTTTTAGCCAGCGAACTATTGCAGTGTTAGTTTTCTGTTGTTCAAAGTTTTCTCAGTGTTATTCAATGTTTTTACATTTAGTTTACTATTACACTGCATTCTATGGTTTAATTAACTATATTTGTGCTTAAAAACTTAAAATATTTACATACAGTTCGTATGGTCTGGAATGGAATAACTGTATTTACATACAATCCTATGGGGGAGATTGCTTCGGTTCACGACCAAATCGGTTTACGACCAGAGTTTTGGAATGAATTATGGTCGTGCAATGTGCAGATATACGTTTGTGTATACAGTAATCCCTCACTTATCGCAGGAGATAGGTTCCAAGGCCGACCGCGATAACTGAATTTCCGCGAAGTAGGGACACCATATTTAATTATTTAACGTGTATTTGGACGTTTTTAAACCCTCCCTGTATTGTTTACAAACCACCCTTTACTCTATTAATAACA
Source organism: Erpetoichthys calabaricus (assembly GCF_900747795.2). NCBI lineage: Eukaryota > Metazoa > Chordata > Cladistia > Polypteriformes > Polypteridae > Erpetoichthys > Erpetoichthys calabaricus. Next base: position 260,628,894 of record NC_041396.2, on the reverse strand, counting down.
GGGACAACTGCTAAGCAATATGAAATCTGTAGATAAGTTTACACTTACTGTATAGCGAAGTACACGTATCGGCTTGTAGGCGGTCATGACGTCGTTGACCTTGTTGCAAAGATTCCTAAAGCAGATTCCATCCAGACTACTTCCTTATCACGTCCACTTGCAACTCGTTTTGCGCCCTGGTTAAAGGACACTGCGGCCGTAGATCTTATATGCTTTTCCTCCTTTTTAAATAAAAAGAATCGTGGACTCATTGATGCTGTGATGGTGTCCTGCAGCGGTGTAGCTGTTCCCTTCCTTCAACATATCCAAAACTTTTACCTTTTCTGCAATCACTTGCATCTTCTGTTGGCGCTTGGACACGGCCCCTGCAGTAGTAGCACGTTAATGCTGAATGAGTGAGATGAGACTTCCTGGTGAATGCAGCACTCCGTCGCTGAGCCAATCAGCAGCACACAGGAACTTAACTGCGTGCTCTGATTGGGTAGCTTCTCAGCCATCCGCCAATAGCATCTCTTGTATGAAATCAACTGGGCAAACCAACTTAGGAAGCAAGTACCAGAAGTAAAAAGACCCATTGTCCGCAGAAACCCGCGAAGCAGCGAAAAATCCGCGTTATATATTTAGATATGCTTACATATAAAATCCGCGAAGTTGTGAATCCGCGAAAAGTGAACCGCGAAGTAGCGAGGGATTACTGTAAATATGTATTTATTTAAAAAATCATTACTATTCAAAGACATAACTTTAAAATGAGCTTTACACCACTCAAGTGTAAACACATTGATCTGCATTGTTTTTATTCAAACACTGCACTGCCACAGACCCCTAACTTACTTCACTACATACACATGTTCAGAATTGTACTTTACTTGGGCATTAAAGTGGTTTGATTGTAGCTTGCCACTGCTACTTTTTCATCTGCTTTAAAGGTCTCCGCTCTCATTCTGTTTTGTTTTGTAGATTTTATGAGAATTAAAAAAAAAAAAAAAAAAAAAACCCACTCCTCTAACCTATCCCGAATTGCACCATGCATCCCATTAGTTTTACAGTAGTCATGCAATAGATACTCTAGCTGTAGATATTATACTGTACTCCCCTCACTGCTTTTTCAGCACTAAATTAGATACTCTGCATGTGTGGAACTGACTGAGCCTTAATTGTGAAACAAGACTTATCAAGTGAGAGTCTAAGTCTCAATTTCTTAAGCGTGCTTTGTAGAATACCTCCCGGGTCCATTTGTAATGATTTGTCTAGTACTCGGTAGTCTGCCATTTCGCATGGTTTGGTTTCATTTACAGTCTCTTTTAAATTAGAATGTAAAACATTTCCTGTATAATGCAAATCTAACATTTTGGTATTTGTTTTTTAATTGTTAATGCATATTTTTCTTAACAGCCTAAAACCAAGGTATTAAACTGTTGTTTATTCAGGAAAATTGTTTTTCCACATCTCCAAAACGAAATAAATATTTTAAAAAGTGTCAGGTTTTGAGTTAAAAGCCAAAATGAAATCATTAGAAAAGTATCCATGCCTTTTGATAAACTTGTCTTCAAAATAACCTCAAGCTGCCCTCCATCACTGTTTTATTTTAATGAAAGCAGATTTGGAAATAAATATTGAACGATGTAATAGCCCATGATTTTTTTTGAAATGCAGTAAATACCAACATTAAGAATTTTTAACACCAATGGCACCAAAAAGATTTTAAGATCAAATTGTACCATGTACATACTGATGAAAGCGTATGAAACTGAAACTAAAGCATAGTAGATGTGGCATTCCCTTATAGTAATTATCAGGACAAAAGTGGGAAAGGGCAAAATCGCAGAAGAAAATTCCTTCTCCTGAGCCTCCGGTATATTGTGTACTTAATGGCAGCAAGAGGTGATTGTAATAAGTGTTGTCATGTAAATCTGTTAGAAATGCTGCTTGTTGTAAATAGGCAATAAGCAGAGCCCTTTGTGACGTGATGTACTGTATCCATGACAGTCTGCTCTTATAAGCCATGAGACTTTCATTGATGCTGACATCATGGTCTGCAATGTAAACACTTTGAAATTTTACTACAATGTCCTGGTGGATCTCCCAAATTTTCTTCAGTTTGGGTGCTGGATGGGTATTCTCATCTAACTGTTCATTCTTGGTCAAAGTACAGATATTTCATAATTCGTGAAAACCTATACTTAGATATAATTTCTCCAACATTGACAGCACTTTTACAGCTGTCAGTGATTCTCGGTTCTATTGGTTACACGACGCATCTGTACAGTTTGCCTGAGTGACACTTGGGACTAACGCTTTTATTTTTTTATTATTTTTTTGATTTTATTGTAATCATTCCATACAAATAAATACATTTTTACAAAAAACAGGATTGAAAACAAATCAACCCCCCCCCCCCAAAGAGAAAATGGCCAAAAGAGTAAAACTTAGAGCTAGTAAAAATTTATGAGTTTAATAAGCGGATAAAGATAATTGGAGAGGAAAAAGAAATGGGAAGAGAATCTGCTTCTACGGTACTTTAAGAGCTTAATCTAAAATATTAGATCCGGCCAGGTTTTGAAAAAATTCTGCACAGATCCTCCAAGTGAGAATTTGACTTTTTCCAATTTCAAATCATATAAAACATCAGTTACCCACTGACTTAAGAGGAGAGTTTGGATTTTTCCAGTTGAGCAAGATAAGTCTACGTGCCAATAGTGTAGTAAAGGCAATCACAGTTTGTCTGTCCTTCTCCACTTTAAGCCCACCTGGGAGTACACCAGACACCGCTGTTAATGGGTTAGAAGCAGTGGCGACTGCTCTAAAACTACAAGGGAAGCTCCGCTTCCTCTACTATGTCAGAAAATAAATGCTCATATATGCACTGTCGTATTTATATTGGTTTTAATAAAAGTGCGCTAGAATGCGTTCAACTTCATGACTAGCTCGTTCAGAATCAGGTATTTATTGTAGATTGTTTGACGCGATTTTCTTGTCATACATTTCCGTGCAGCACAGCTCGTTAAACCCTCCTGAAGCCCAGCTTCACTGGAGCTCTATGGGCAAGCACAGAGGAGCTTTTTTCACTGCAGAAAAGCTGGACGGTAATTGGATAAATGCACCAAAATCGTCACTTCCAGGGAGGCTCAGCTTATCTGGGAGTGAATGGAGCAGTGGGCGGTCCAGGATGCTGGGCTGCTGCATGATGATTGGAGGAGCTGTTTAAAGGGCGGAACCCCTTTTTTGATTGACAGCATGTCGTAAGTATACCTCAGCACTACAGAGATTCGAGTTCAGTCCCATGCTTGATTTGCAGGTGAAGTCGTACGACAAACTGCTGCACTCTGTATTGTTTGCTGGTGATATAAACCATTTTTGTTTGTACAAATCATTCTTTAAATAATAAAAAAAAAAAAAATATAGCGTTCTTGACTTTGCTCCTTGTTTCAGTATTGTAAAGTTAGTTCGTTCATATAATTAAAGTAGCTTGTGGAAGGGGGAAACTAGCCAGCTAGCAAGCTGTGCATAATGGCAGACGCAGACGGTTCTAATATTGTTGACCTGCTTTTGGCAAAACCATTTAGTAGTCTCCCTTACGAGGAGAGACTCAGAATTAAATGGCAGGGCAGACCAACGCCCAAGATTGATCTGGTGCAAAAATCAGGAAAAAAATAACAGGTCTTTTCAGCTCTCCTGGTATGACAAGGTGAACTGGCTGACTGGAAGTGCTGTGACAAATAAAATGTACTGTTGGCCATGCCTCTTGACGAAACCTTCTCAGGGAATGGGATGTGTTTGGTCAAACGTGGGTTTTGGGGATCTGGGTAACTTTGACAGGGCATACAAAAGGCATGAAAAGTGCAAAGAACATGTGAGTTCATGTGCAAGGTTAAGATGTCTGGGCAGGGTCAGGGTTGAACATGCAATCAATGAAGGTCTTCGCATTCAGGTGGCAAAACATAATGAAACAGTAAAAAAAAAACACGGGGCCTTCCTAAACCGTCTTATTGATGTGACTTCCTTGCTTGGCCGTCAGGAGCTGGCATTCAGGGGGCATGATGAGAGTAGTGAATCAGCAAATAAGGGTAATTACAGGGAATTTACAGAAACATTAGCTAAATATGACTCTGTCTTGGCCACACAATTTCAGTCATCAGCTGTGTTTTCTGGTATGTCCCACTCAATCCAAAATGACTTGATCTCTGCTCTCGCAGCCACTGTTTCTGATCATATAAAAGGTGAAATTCAGACTGCTCCTTTTTTTGCATGGCAGGTGGATGAAGCAACCGACATATCTTGCCATGCCCAACTGTCTGTCATTGTTAGATATGTGGATAGTGCAGGTAAAATTCAAGAGTGCTTCATTGGATTTTTGAATGTGTCAGGGGGTCGAGATGCTCAGTCTGTGTTTGAAGTTTTAAACGAGAACATGCAGGGCTACAGTTTTAGAGAAAGTGGAGTTGGATAGTGCAGTGCCTCAGCTATACAAGCTCTTGTCGTTAGTGGCAACAATTGGCGCTACATCAGCAGGTGTAGAGAGGAGCTTCTCCTGTTTAAAACGGGTCAAGTCATATACCCGCAACACGATGGGCCAAGATCGTTTGAGCAACCTTGCTCTCCTGGCCATTGAGAGGAAACTGGTTAAGTCCCTGGAAAAGACGGCCAATTGATACGACAGGGTCACAGACCATTTTCTGCAAAAGGAACGGAGGGCAGAATTTACGTACAAATAACATAATGAATTTTATGATGAAGGCCTAATATGAGCTTCCCCTGTTTCAAAAGCTAGCAGCCGCCACTGGTTAGAAGGTATTATGACACCAAGGCTGTCTGAAAGGCATTTAAAGATTTTGGTCCAGAATGTTAATTTGGTGCAGGCCCAAAACGTGTGACCCAGTGAGGCTTGGATCTTGCCCTAGAAACATTTTGGACAATTTTAAACGATACAGATGTGCTCAATATATAATTTTGAGTTGAATAATTGTATGCTTTGCGCATATGGAGCGCGATTGAATTCTCTGCATTGCTACCTTCCACTCCTTTTCTGATATGTTGACTGAGAGATCCATTTCCCACTGTCCTCTTGGATCTTTGAAAGGGAGGGATTGTAAAATGGTTTTATATATTGCAGAAATGCTGTCTGAGGTCTCTAAACTGAGCAATATTTTTTCCAGCATAGAGGAAGGTGGGAGTTTAGGAAAATCGGGCAGGTTCTGCTTAAAAAGGTTTCTGATTTGAAGATAGTGAAAGAAATGTGTTGCTGGAAAGTTTTAAATTTGGAATGTATTGTTCATAGGATGCAAAGATGTTGTCTATGTAAAGATCTCCAAGTGATTTAATCCCAAATGTTTTCCTGATATTAAAAACTGCATATGTTTGTGAAGGTTGAAAAAGGTGGTTCTCACGCAGAAGTGCCACAGATAAGATGCTCTATCTTAAAATGCTTCCTACTTTGGTTCCATATTCTGAGTGAGTGAAGCACAATTGGGTTTTTAATATATTGGCGATAACTTGCATTTTTAGGGGCACAAAGCAGGGAATATAAGGAAGTACTGCAGGATTTTATTTCTATTGCGGAACAAGCCTGTGTATGTTCATCTATTTCTGTCCATGTCCAGGTTTTTATTGCTTGTATGTTTGCTGCCCAGTAGTAAAACTGAAAGTTAGGTAGAGCCATGCCACCTTCTGCCTTTGTAGGGTCGCTCTTTGGATACGTGGATGTTTTAAGTTCCAAATAAATGAGGTTATGGTTGAATGTAATTGTTTAAAAATGATTTATTGATGTGTATTGGAATGTTTTGAAATAAAAAGAGAAGCTTAGGAAGAATATTCATCTTAACAACGTTAATTCTTCCAGCTAAAGTGAGATGAAGGGTTGATCATCTATGCAAGTCTTGCTTTATTTTTTCCATACAGACGGCAACATTTTGTTGATAAAGAGCTTTGTTTACTTGTGATGTTTACCCCTAGGTATTTAAACTGATCTGCAATAATAAAAGGGAAGGTGTCCAATCTAATATTGTATGCTTGAGAATTCACTATGGGAAGAGCACACTTTTATTCAAATTAATTCTGAGACCAGAAATCTTTAAAAATTCTGTAAGTGCTGTTAGGACTGCAGGCACAGTATTTTGTGGGTCTGATATATACAATACCGTATCATCTGCATATAGAGAAATGTTCTGTTCAAGTCCTTCTCTGATAATCCCCTTTATCTGATAAGCATTTTGACAGTGAACTGCCAGTGGCTTAATGGCAATTGCAAAATGTAGTGGTGACAAGGGGCATCCTTGTCTGGTACCACGTTCTAGTTTAAAGTAGTGTGAATTAATGTTATTTAATACAAACCGAAGCTTCTGGATTGGTATACAGTAGTATGATCCATGCACAAATGTTCGGGCCAAACCCAAATTTCTCTAATGCAATGAAAAGGTAGTTCCATTCAATCATATCAAATGCTTTTTCTGCATCCAAAGATGATAATATCTCTGGGGTGTTTGACTTTGCGGGTAAATATATTACATTAAACAGGCATTGAAGATTGGAAGCTAAGTGTCTGCCTTTAATAAATCCAGTTTGAGCTTGTGATATTACTGAAGGCAGCACTTTCTCCATCCTTCTAGCTAGGACTTTGGAGAGTATCTTAACATCATTATTCAGAAGTGAAATTGGTCTGTATGAGGCACATTGTAATAAGTCCTTATTTAGTTTAGGAAAGACGGTGATTAATGTTTGGCGAAAAGTTTGAGGTTGAATTTGATTGTCTCTAGCTTCTGTGAATGTTGCTAATAAGAGGGGAGCTAGCTGAGTGGAGAATTTCTCAGGGTGGCCCTCAGGGCCTGCTGCTTTCCCACTCTGAAGTGACTTTATAGTATCTAGTAATTCTGATAGTGCCAACGTTTTATCCAATTCCTCTGCACTAAGTATCTATTTGTGGTATCTGTAATGCATCCAGAAATGCATTAGATTGTGTCTTGTCTTATTTAAACTCCGTAGAACAGTGGTCCCCAACCTTTTTGACAGCAAGGACCACTTTATTAGATGCCAATTTTTACACGGACCGGTCGGAGGGGGGGGGGTGGGGGTCAGTTTTATACACAATTTACATAACATTTCTATTATTATTAAAGTTATTAAGCAGTTCGCATACGTTTGCAATCTGAGATTTTTCTTCTTTTTTTGCATATAACAAAGACATATGCTTTACATTTGCCAATCCAACAGATTGCAAATCACAAACATTAACACTGCAATCTTTTTTTGGTGTTTGCCGTTTCTATAGGAGGGGGACAATGAGTTAAATTCCAATGGGTGTTTTTCAAATGTTGACAAGCAATAAGCAAAAGGAATCAATGAAAACCACAGACAACAAAAACAGCAAAAAAAAAAAAAAAAAAAAAAAAAACAGTACGAGGAAAGTTCGAAGAAAGACTTTTTTTTTTACAATGTTTCTGTTTGGGGATCGTTGTGCAAACGTGCACAATTGAGCTGCGACCACAGATCTAACTGCACTGTGGATGATTCGTTAAAGCATTTCAAGGTCACTTCGTTGTAATGAAAGCATCTGTTGAATGTACTTCGTAGTAACGTGATTTCTACAGACTCATGTCATATGGGGAAACTGTCGGGACTATAAAAATACTTTGTTGTAATAGTCTCTCACCTCGGTCTCTCTCCTCTCTCTGCACCGCTGCAAAGCCCCGCCCGTCAAGCGTTCTGAAAAGTCTGAGTGAGTCGCCGTTGCCGGCAGTTCTCTCGCGGCCCGGCTGTCAGACAGCTGCGGAACAGTAGTGGGCCGCGGACCGGGGGTTGGGGACCCCTGCCTTGGAATATAAGGATTTATAGTAGCCTCTAAATGTGTGCATTATATTTTTATGGACAATGATTTTGTTTCAGTTCGTGTTGGTGATTTCTGGGATTGCATTGCAAACTTTTTGCTTGTGAATTTGTTGAGCTAAGACCTTATTAGCTTTCTCTCTGTGTTCATAGTAATGTCTTGATTTTAAAAATGAGTTGTTCAGTTTTAGTTGTTAAGAGGTTGAGCTCTGAATGCAGAGCCTGCCTTTTCCTATGAAGAGCCTCACTTGGACACCTGGCATGTTCTTGATCTATTCTAGTAATTTCGCTGGTTAGCTCTGATACCTTATTGGTTTCTAATTTATTTCTGTGGGAAAGATATATGAAATAATCTGTCCTCTTAAGAAGGCCTTCAGGGTTTCCCCAAAGTATTCCTGCAGAGACCTCTGAGGATGTTTTCATATAAATTCTGTACAGTTCTCGTCTGCTAATAAAAGTAGGTTAAGACGCCATCTGCGAGATGAGTATGTGAGTCATAATGATTTTAGCTCCAAGATCAGAGGGGCATGGTTGGAAATAACAATAGCGTCAGACTTGCAAGATTTAATCGTAGGCAAGAAATTATTATCTATAAAGAAATAATCAATTCTTGAGTAGAAATGATGCACTGGTGAGTAGAAGGAATATGTTCTTGAGTTTGGGTTTAGAAACCTCCAGGTGTCTGATAAGTTGTGGTCCGTTGTAAACTGTGTAATTGTCTTTGCAGTGTTAGATGTCATCGCCCCTGTGACAGGAGAGTTATCTAAGACTGGATTTAAAACACAAAGTCCCCAGCCATTATAGTTTTGTGAGTGTTCAAATTGGGAATGGATGTATATACATTTTGCATGAATTTCCTATCTTCTACATTTGGTGCATAAACATTTATCAAAATCACTTTATAGTTAAATAAATTACCTATTACAATCGCATCTCCCTTCAGGATCAGATACTACATCTGATACCACAAATGAGACCATTCTATGTATAAGAATTCCCACACCTCTAGTTTTCTTTGTAAAGCTGGAATGGAACATTTGGCCAGTCCAGTCTTTTTGCAGCCGGAACTGATCCCTGCTTAATAAGTGGGTCTCCTGTAAAAATACTATTTTAGCGTTTAGATCTGTTAGGTGAGAGAATACTTTATTTCTCTTAATTTCATGATTCAGGCCTTTAACATTCCAGCCTCACAAAGTTAACTCTCCCATCATGGAGACATTAATTCTGAATTTTTGATGTCATTTTGTAGTCTTAACAGGTGAAGTGACAAGCCCTATTACAGCCGATGCTTCCGGCTCATGAGGAGCAAATGAAAGCGCAGACTGCAAGGCCATTTCCAGTTTCAAGTGATCTTCTGGAATTGGCGAGCTATTGTAACCTGGATCACTTGCACATTCGCTCCCATTTTTGCTCTTGACAGGAGACGATGCAGCGAAGCAGGGTCCTGGGGAGTCTGTTTTTTTGCCTGTCTGTTCCAGGTCGGTCTCTGAAAGGCCGTACCTTGCACTTGGACTAAATGCCTGTCTAGACTTAGATGTAGCTTTAGATTTCTTTTACGTTTGTTACTGAACCCCTTTCTTGTTGCTCATGTTTATATACTGTAGTAGAAACTCCTCGGGTTTGGTAAATACAGGATACCTTGGGATAATAAGAAATAAGGGAAAAAATAAAGCTGCTGCTAACGGAACTCTGCTTCAGACGTCCGTCTCCCGTAATGGACAAGACCAACACTTTTAGCACGGTTTTCGTAGGCCGAGTTATTCTTGGGTCTAACACTAACAAGTTTAAACAGTAACTGTTTGTTTACTTATTAGTAACCAATTAGCAAAGATGTAGTCATAAGTAGCCCAAATGTGCATATAATTAATGAAAAAATATCAATATAATAATTGCAGCTTAATTATAAAAAAGAAGTAAATCATCTAATTTTGCTTTACCAAAATGCAAGCTTCTAGTAGAAGCAAAAAAGTAGGGCAAAAAAAAAACACACACACACGCCAGTGACTACCTATTACTACTGCCACATGGTATGCTGCGAGATATGCACATAGGAACAACTCTCCCTTTTGCTGTTTTTTCCCCAGCACCATGTGTCATTGTACATTTTGAAATTGCAGTGTCAGTTACATATCTTCAGCTTTAATAGTGTTTTGTAGCTTTTCTCTTTTTATTATTAAACTACTATACATTATTATGGCCAATAAACATATGTGTGTGGTGTTGGAATTGTCACAAAAAATTTAAATGTTTACAAAACTGAAAGTGCTTCAAGTATTGCTTCAATTTATGGAGTAGAAGAACAACAGCCAACAATATAAAGCATGACTGCGACCAAATTGAAAAATGTATTGAAAATGGAAACCACTGACGGTAATGTTACTCTGTATTATTGTTAATGTTACTCTGCATTGTAATTTACATTGTTATATTAGTATTTTTTTTTTAATTTAAAGGATAAAATAAAGGTCTGAATTCCTTAAAGCAGCATTTCTTGCCAGTTGTCAAGTTGCTCAGGATGACTTCTCTGGTTACTTTTTTCCTCTGTTTATTATACTACTTTTTTTAACTTAAAAGCAAATATATCAATTGTATCTCATTCACTGATAAAACAAGCTTTCACTTGCTGCTGTTTGTTTACACTGTTGGAAGTTTACTGCAAAAGAAAAGAAAACACCCACTGGCTCAACTACTGTAAAACCTGCCATAAAGGAGCACTACAACTTAATTGCCATAAAGCTTAGAGAAACGGGGCAGAAAATATTGTTTTTTGTGATCAGCCTTTTTACCAATCACAGATAGTCTTCCCAACCCCAGATTGGTGGCTAATCGGAGCATCCCTAATTATTACAGCAACAATGCAAAATTATATAAATGTAAAGACTATAATGATTGCACTGTCAGGATGTTTTTTTTAATTAAACTTTAAAAGATCTCCACACATACTGCATATTTTAATCATGCAAACTTAAAGACAAGCAACTGATTGCATACAGAACACAGCCTAAATGGTCCAACTAATCAGACCTTTGGGAGCTATATTAGCCTTGCAGTACTGTTTTTTTGTCATGGATGACAATTTAGTCCTCAGGATAGCAAGGGCAGCCCTATCTCGGCTAAGTCAGACTCTGGGAAGAAAATCGATAGCCACTATCAGGACACCAGAGACACAAAGTTTATATGGTAGGGAATCCAGGCCATTCCAGATTATAAGACCACAACATCCATCTGCGATGATGATGGATGATGCATCCCTTCTAGATGTTCCAAATAAGTTCTATGTGTGATTTGATACTTTGAACTACATACCTGCAAGGAAGTCCATCCCTCCTCAGAAAGCTTGTTCAATGTTGACGTGAGAAGAACTTAGTTGAATGTAAACCCTCGCAGAGCTACAGGACCAGACAACATACCTTGCCGAATGCTTAGCAAATGTGCAAACCAGCTAATTGGTGCAGACATGTTCAATATTTCCCTGGGGCAAACATTCGTCCCAAAGCACTATAAAACCACCACCATCATATCTTTGCCAAAGAAGTCCTCTGTCTGTTCCTTCAGTAACTATTGCCCTACAGCACTCACATCTGTTATCATGAAGTTCTTTGAGAGGGTACATTTCTGGCCACTTGAAATCCAGACTTCCCATATCACATGACCATATCCAGTTTGCTTATTGCCTGAACTGTTCCAATGAAAATGCCATATCATCTACTCTTCATCTTGCCTTGTCCCATCTGGACAAAAGAGGCACTTATGCAAGAATACATTTCATTCTCTTCATTTCAGCTTTTAAGACCATCATCCCTCACAAGCTTATGAGGGAAGTTGGGTCTGCTAGGCTACAATACTCCAGGACTGCATTCTCAGATCACTTCTGTTCACTCTACTGACTCACAATTTGCACATCTGTGTACAGCTCTAACACCATCATCAAGTTTGCGGATGACACAACAGTGGTGGGTCTCATCAGCAATGGGGATGAGTCGGCTTATAGAAATTAGATACAGTTGGTGGCCTGGTACAAGTGCATCTGTCTCTTAACTTTTTCAGGGCGGATGTCGACTTTTGTCGAGGACGGTAATCAGCTGTAAACTTTCGCAACGCTCGCCGTTAAGTTTTAGTTCGACACTCTTTGCTAGAAGGAAAGTTAGCTTTGTTGATCTGACTTGGATTCCTTGCGCATGTATGAGTAGCACCAAGCAAACAACTTCTAAAATGGCATTAACATCTGACGCGAGACCAAAGCGAATGCGCAAAGCAAAATACACTGTAGATGACGTTTTGTGTATTATCACTAAATCGGACTCTGATTTTGATGCAAGTGATTTGGAGATGGAGAATGAAAACAAAAGTGAGGTACCAGCATCAGTTAATCAGTCCCCAGCTGATCGTGGTGCTGGACATGTTTGTGTAGCAGCTGCACCTACAGCAACGTTCACTTGGGAGGACCGCCACTTACAATGACAAGAGGTACCAACCTACGACTGCCATCACTGCCAACCTTACGCGTGAAGACAGCCAGGTAGCTGGCCCGCCATGCATTTCTGCTGGCCATCAAGCCACCCCCATACAACCGCTGCTGCCTGAGACACCATACAGGCGTCAACAGCAGACAGGGCAACAGACTTTATAAGATGATATATATATATATGAAACCATTGCTTTGTGTGCTTTTCAGAAAACTGAGTATTTTGGGGGAAAAAATTCAGCCCTCAGAGTTAATGTGAACAAGATGAAAGAGATGATTGTTGATTTAAGAAAGGCCCTTGCAGTCTAAACATCACTGCAGATCAATGGTTCTGCTGTGGAATTGGTCAGGAGAGCACCAAATTCCTTGGTTGTGCACTTTACAGTTGACCTTAGTTGTTCATTTAACACCATTTCCATAGCCAAGAAGGTACAGCAACTTCTCAATTTCTTTTGGGAGCTGAAGAAGGCAAGCCTACCTCCCCCCTTTCTCTCTGCATTGTACAGGGGCACTATTGAAAGCGTTTTGACCAGCTGGATCACTTTCTGGTTTGGGAATTGCAGTGTCTCTGACCATAAGGTCTTACAACAGATCGTGCACATAGCAGAAAAGATCACTGGGACCTTTCTACCCTCCATTAAAGACATCTGTATCAGGCATAACATCTGCAAAGCGTATAGCATTGTGAAGGACTGTTCCCACCCCTCCCAGAGTCTTTTCCCCCACTTTCATTTAGCATAAGTAGTTTGGACGCTACACTACCTTCTGTGATATTCTGCAACATCTTTTCTCCTTTAGCTGTCTGAACTCTGTGCTGCCTCCTGCCCTTAGATCTGCTCCTAGTAGCTTATATGCAGTACATTTATTATACTTGTTACTAATGTTGTTTTTTTATTAGTTGTTGTTTATGTATGTATGTATGTATATATGTACATAGTACTATTTCAAATGTATGTATTCACTTACCTATTATTTATAGTATACTACAGTTCTTTACCTGTTTTGCATTTGTCCTGGTTTTATGTATATTGCACCTTGGTCCTCGGGATCATTCTTTTGTGCCACTGTGTTCTACTGTGTATGGATGGTTTGACAATAAAGCCACTTGGCTTGACTAGATGGACAAAAATTTCTTCAGAAGTTGTAGCTGCTAAAGAATTAAATAAATTATCTGACAAAGTATGAACAAAGGGTTGGGAGAGGTAGCAACCAATAGGAGACATGAGATGATTTTGAGGCCAGAATGACCAGGTCAAGGTGGGTAATTTAGCCAGAGCATCTTGAAATATCCCTTCTCTTTTTAAAAAATGTCTAGGGATCGTTTATGACCACAGAGAGTAAAGACATTGGTTTTAGGTCTTGTCTTAAAGATGGAAATTTTGGCAGAATAGTATCTCCATCACTGCATTGGGGCATTTGTATCCACACACAGACCAGAGTAAGCATGCACTGATGGCTTCACCAACACTTCTTCCAGCAGCAACCAAAGCTTTTTCTGAATAGTCTCACATCCAAACACTGGCCTTGCCCAAACACGCTTAGCTTCAGGTGGATAACCTGTTCTGAAATGCAAGTGGTATGACTGCTGGCTGCATTATGAAGTCCTTACACTGCAGATATACAAATCCTTTTCTTGTGTGCATACTTGTAAACGTTTCTGGGTTGCAAATCTGCATAGTGCAGCAATTTTCTGTGCTACAGCTCTTCCTGCAACAGACCAAATAGGTGCGAGACATTGCATTAAAAAATCTCACTTACGTTTGAAACATTAAAAAAAACATGTCTGACAACATCCTTGTAGAATGTTGTCTTGTATATGTATATTTAACTCTTTCAGGGCCAATTATTCTTTTCTGTTTTGGCCCAAAGCTGAATATTTTTCCAAAAAACTAAAATTTTCTGAAAAGCGCACAAAGTAATGATTTCACACACAAATCAACAAAAAATTATGACAAATGACCCTGTTTTGTTCCATTATCCTGTACACCATGTGAATTCACATGTCTATTACACAGCATAGCCCTGCAAGGTATAGTAATGTTTAGAAGCAGTTAATGGTGTGCATTGCCACATTACACTGCTTGCAGTATGTGTTACACTGGTGCTGCTGTTTCAGGCATCTGCTGTTGCATACTGTGGCCACTATGGCAGCTGATGGTGACCTTCCTCCATCAGCTGCCTTTTTGCAGCCAGCATTAGCCATGTTCGCACAGCCAGCAACAACTGAGCATCCGGTGGTGACAGCGGTCACAGTGTAGCAACAGGTGTCTGAAACAGCAGCAACAGTGTAACATATAATGGAAGCAGCATACTGCTAGAAAATAGAGCTAAACTACAACTTAACAGGGGGGTTATTGTCGATGTTTACTCTTGATTACTGCATTCTACTCCCAGATGTCGACAGCTCCCTAAATCCTATGTGTTGACATAAGTCAACACCCATCCTGAAAGAGTTAAACAAACAATTTTTTTTTCTTCCACTGACTACTTGTACTGTTGTTTTAACATAATTTTTTAGAAAAAGATTGTTTGAAAATTGCTATCTTAAATTATCTCTATAAATGACTCTCTATAAATTGAACAGATTATATGGCCATGTGTAATTCTTGTCCAGTTCAAAGTTGTATGAAATATTTGTGAATGCTTTTTAGGTTTAATTTATCAGTTTTACCATTTAATTGATTTATAGTTGTACCTTCTTTCTTTGATAAAATTGCATATTTACAGTATTGGTAAGAATATGCCTTTTAAGGTCAACATTGTGGCATACTTGTTTTCATCTTCATGCCCGGTTATTAATCATCTGTAATAAATGTATGGAATTTTCTCCTGCATTCCAAAAACTTGCAAGTTAGGTTTCTTGGTGAGCTACTTTGCCCTGTGATACCTTGGACAGTATCTAAGTTTAATGCCTTGCATCTCCTGCAACCAGGAAAGGCACCAGTTGTCTTCCACTGTGTAATATGGTGTTCTGAATATGAGTGGATGCCTTCAGAATTTTTATTACTGTAACTCCTGTTTTATCTCTTCTTTTTAATTGTTACAATATATACTATTTTTATAGATTTTTCTACCCTCCCCTCTTTAGATGTGGTCTGTCGTTCACTGTATTGCTATAAACATTGCAATATTTCCAATGCACTGAACAACTAACTAATATTCAGCTAAGCAACTATTTCAAAGGTACTTGGTGGCTAGTCCTGAACTTCCTCAGCATGCCTGAATACAGTGCTGTTGAGATACTGCATAAGGTTCACTGTGATTTACCAGTTCATTTTTCTTATATTGACTTTAGTGTGTGATATACTGTATGTTGGTAGTTTGTGGCATGACCAGTTTTTATTATTGAAAGTAGAATGCTTAGTTTAGCTTCAGGTTTCCCCAATTATCTAGTCAGGCTAACACATTTTGCAACATTTTTTTTTTTTTTTTTGTTTTTTTTTTTTAATTATTTCCCTAGGTGATTACTGCTAATAACTGTGAAAAATATGATTACTACAAGAAGTATAATCTATTGACGAGTAACTGCATGTATGCCTTTGTGGTGGTGTTGACAAAGCTGATCATGTGAATGTTTGTGAGTAGTTGTATTGAGGTGCCAAGTTTTATGGATTCTCCTTAAAGGAAGGTGCTTTTTTTTGTAAAAGTGAAATTAATTTTGTTGTAAGCAGAGCTGTAAAAAGTGCTCAACTTGTACTTGAGAAGTCAAAGTACTTTGCCAAATTTCACTGAAGTAAGAAGTATTTCAGCTGAAAAATACTTGGGTAAAAGTAAAAAAAAAAAAAGCATCTGCTTTCGAAAGTACTCGCTTACCAAAAGTTAAAACATTTTATATCAATGAGAATTGCAAGGTTTTGTCTAGGGGACATAATGTATTTATTTTATACAACACACCTTCAGTATTTTTCCTTCAGAAATGCACTACAGAATAATAAATCATGCAAATGCAGTCATGACTTTGACTACAGTTTTGTACTGATCAGTGTCATGATGATGACCTGAAGTGTGTTAATAGTGAGTGTGAATATGACCTACAGTAAACCTCTCCTATTGTAATACCTGGCAGCAGTAGATGAAGTTGCTCTTCTCCAGAAAGAAGAATAAAAATAATAAAAAAAAATTAAGTGACTAAGCTCACAACCATATTTCTCATGACTAGATACACAACATAAAAACAGAGTGAAAATAAGACCAATTTGGTTAATTATACTTCACTGAAGTTAAGATGGATTTTACATAGTTAATATAAATATTAATAAAGCAATTTCTGAATTGTTTATTTTAATAATGCTGTGGTTTTCTTTGTTCAATTTGGTACCTAATTTTATCTTTACATGAGTGTTTGAGCAGGTAATTTTAAACTGTAGAATTGATCACAATTAAACTCGGGGCATATTAACTGTCCAGCATAACCAGGTGTGTGCTGGTTGGTTGTCTCATATTCAAATTTTATTGCACCTACTATAGACAGTTTTTAAGTTCTACAGAAAAACATTTTCTCACACATAAAAGTATTAAACATATGAAGTTTGACAAATGAGACAGGACCATTCAGACCTTCAAGCCGTTTTGTTTAAGTTGCCCCAATTTTTAGTCTTCAGGGTACAGAAATCCCTCGCTATATTGCGCTTCGACTTTCGCGGCTTCACTCTATCGCGGATTTTATATGTAAGCATATCTAAATATATAACGCAGATTTTTCGCTGCTTTGCGGGTTTCTGTGGACAATGGGTCTTTTTACTTCTGGTACGTGCTTCCTCAGTTGGTTTTCCCAGTTGATTTCATACAAGGGACGCTATTGGCGGATGACTGAGAAGCTACCTAATCAGAGCACACAGTTAAGTTCCTGTGTGCTGATTAGCTCAGCGACGGAGTGCTGCATTAACCAGAAAGTCTCATCTCACTCATTCAGCATTAACGTGCTACTGCTTCAGGGGCCGTGTCCAAGTGCCAACAGAAGATGCAAATGATTGCAGAAAAGGTAAAAGTTTTGGATATGTTGAAGGAAGGGAACAGCTACACCGCTGCAGGACACCATTATGGCATCAATGAGTCCACGATTCTTTTTATTTAAAAAGGAGGAAAAGCATATAAGATCTACGGCCGCAGTGTCCTTTAACCAGGGCGCAAAACGAGTTGCAAGTGGACGTGATAAGGCAGTAGTCTGGATGGAATCTGCTTTAGGGATTTGGATTGAAGAGTGCTGGAAGAACAACAATGGCGGTGCTACACAGTCGCCTGAAGAGGCTCCTTTAGAAGAGCTGTAACGCTATCCTTTGTTGTGCAGTAAAATTAAACTCATCGTTATCGGACAAGTCGTCGTGTCATTGTTGGTTAGTAACCATAATTAATTATCTACGTACAGTACTTATTACATGTACATAGTTTAGTGTCACTGTACACACATTTTACTGTGTACAATTTTTCTTGCATTGTACGTATTTATTGCTGGTGGCCTGTCTGTCGTAATGGCTGTAACATATGTGATATCGGAGACGCTCGATATCTTTAAAATAATATTTAGGTTTTACTGTATATAAAGCTGTGTTTACATACATAATTTCAAGGAATCTTACCTAATATCTGATAGAATACAAAGGGTTTATGCTGTATAATTGTGCGGGAAATGTTTATAATAGTGTGGGAGAGTTTATAAGGGCTTAAAATATATAAAAAGAACCATATGAACATATGGTTTCTACTTCGCGGATTTTCACCTTTCGCGGGGGGTTCTGGAACGCAACCCCCGCAATGGAGGAGGGATTACTGTATTGAGAACTTGAAGTACATCTGAGGCTTCCATTTTAAAATCTATTAACTTAGAGTTTGGTTTTTAATTCTGCACGAGGCATTCCACTTGTTTCTTCCTATATAAATGCTTGGGTGAAATATTTGTTCAGCTCACTTGCTATTTCCTTGTCATTTTCAATGATTTCTTCACTTGTGTCTCTAAAGTTTCTTAAATTCTCTTTTATTGTCTTTTTTGTGTTTCTGTTGGTGTTTCAAATGGTTTTTATTAATTTGCTTTAATAATACACTAATTCAACTTCAGTACAACTTAATAAAATGGTAGTTTCAAATCTGTGAGTCAGTATTGTGCTTAAGAATGCTCTGTTAAATATAATTGCTTTCCCCTGACTTGTGTAAAGAAATAATGAAAAGGTCTGCTCAGAGAAAATGTCACACACTTTTAAATTCAGAGGAAGACACAAAAACAGATGTTCAGCCATTCTATCCAGTAATTTACAAAGATGAAATATAGTGCTACTCAAATTTCACCTTTGCACATACAACTAAAATATTCACTGAATAAGTCACCTTTATTTTCCTTAGTTATTGGGGCTCTAGTAGATTCTGGTCAGTACTCAGTATACTGTTAGCTTTCCCTGAGCTCAAATTCCATAAGGTAGCAACAAAAATACATATCTTTGATTGAAGGAAATCTGATACCCCTTTTGTTTAAATAACAAGGGGGAGAGAGACCTTTGTTTCACTCCCTTCACCTTGTGCAGGCCCATAGATTTCACTGGAACACAGAATTTGATTTCTCTAGTTAACCAGCAACTTTTACAGCCGGGCTTACTCTACCGTTTTCAGTAATTGGGTTTTTAAGAAACTGCCACAATAACTTGTGCATACAACGTACAGATATTCTTTGCATAATATATAATTTGTGGTTTCAAGATGATATTTTTACTGTAAAATCTTGTTTGCACAATATTAAAGACACTGCTTTTTGTGACTTCAGGTCACAAGAAGAGGACACACTACTTAAATTCATCTTCAAATTTTAAGAAAAATTTTGAAAGATGAGTTTTCTTTTGTTACTGTTTTCAAATATGTCTGTGGGGAAAGTGCACATTCAGTTTTCATGTTTCAACAGTAAGCAGAAAGCATGGGAATGACCTACCAAATGAGAAGTGGAATGCATGTATTTGCACTTTTAGTTTTTGATTGACATATAACATTCTATTGGCTGTGTCAGAGCAATGCTAAACTATAACCTAAGTTGGCAACACACCTACTAAGTGTCTGTTATGAATTTATAATACTGTAGAATACTTTTTACTATTAAACTATTTGACCTAAAATGTAGAGTGGATAACATTAGTTCTAAATTAAAAGTAAAAATAGCTGAAGAATGTGCTTTAATAAAATAACAAAGTAATTGTACTTTCTTACACCTCAGATTGCGCAAACATTTTTTATAATATACATCTTCAAATTTCATAATAAAATGGTACACTTTATTTTACACTTTATGAAATGATATTTATTGAGTATTTGATCTCTTTAATTCTATAAAGGTGGAGTGGTGGTTCTGAGGCTAATGATCTCCTTTGAATCCCTTAAACACCAGAAGTGGCCCTACACTGATGTGCCCTTCAGCAAGGCCCTTAACTTGCAATTGCTTCATCCTGGGAATGACATTAATCCGCATCCAGGTCCTCCAACTTACAAGGGAAACTTGGAGTTGGTGGCAGGATTGGCACTCCAGCCACTGTGTTTTATATTTACCAAAAAAAAAAAAAAAAGTGTGGTGCTTAGGTGTCACCTGCTGCACTTGAGTCCCAGTCCCGGTGCTTTGTCATGTAGTACTCCTAGCTTAAACTTTGTTTTTAATCAACTGCTAATTCAAAAATTAATTTTACATAAAAAGTGAGAATTGCATACATGAATACGAAACAAAACGGCTAAAGTGACATTTCTTTGTACATCGAGCATAGAGTAATAAAAAGATTTAGTGTAGGTTTGTGATATGTCTAATGATAGGGTAAAACTTGATGGTGACTGTGATTCGTGGATAAAGTCATCTGCTAAATAAGTTAATGTCCCCACAGTCTTGTTGAGGTGCTTCTAGGTCCACGTGGGCTCCATATACAGAGCAAGATACAACTGAACAACAAAATTTCATTGGGTTTTTGAAGAAAAAATGTAATGGAAACAAGACAGGCCAAGCCCGATGGTGTAAAAAAGCTAAAAGAACTGACTTAAGAGATGGGGAGATACTACTGAAACGTTCTAAGCCTCATTCAGTTGCACTAGAAAGATCTTACCATGATGAGATAGAAGAGTTCTATGACCAGCCATTTTAGGCTCTTAACCTCCTTCGTGTTAGACCTGAGCGTCACTCAGGCAATGGTATAGATGCGTCTCGCGTATTACCCGAGGTTTTTTTCAGGCTGTTCTTCTTCTTTCGGCTGCTCCCATTAGCGGTTGCCACAGTGGATCATCATCTTCCATATCTTTCTGTCCTCTGCATCTTGCTCTGTTACACCCATCACCTGCGTGTCCTCTCTCATCACATCCATAAACCTTCGCTTAGGCCTTCCTCTTTTCCTCTTCCCTGGCAACTCTATCCTTGGCATCCTTCTCTCAATATACCCAGCATCTCTCTTCTGCACATTTCCAAACCAACGCAGTCTCGCCTCTCTGACTTTGTCTCCCAACTTGAGCCGACCCTGTAATGTACTCATTTCTAACCCTACAAGTAAGCCCGCGATTCACTAGTGAATCGGAAATCCAAGAATGGCAATCAGTTTCTGTTCTGTCCGATATCTGGATGGATGACATATCATGGAGGGTGGGTGCGTCTGGGGAAATGTCATTTAATTACATAAGCATATCTGTACTAAAGCGGTTTCGTTTTGTGGAGACGTGATTCCGTTGCCTTTGCTGACACCGACTGCTGGCAGAGTGGAGCACAGCAAGTTTAGTGTACAGGTTGTGGTGTTAGTGTGCCAGCCACTGAGTCTGGGAAGCCGCTGGGTTAGAGTCTGTGACCGTTATGTGATCTATATTACTGGCACAGTGGATTAGAGCAAGTGTAGCTCACAGGTTGTGTTGTTTGGGCGCCACCTACTGACTCTGGGAAGCCGCCGCGTTTTGGGAAGTCGCTGCGTTTGACTCTGGGGCGGGTGCCAAGGCCGCAGTGCGCATGTGCCTCGGTGCTTCCGCCGTGCATATATTAACTATGGTTTAGTAAGATAGATCCATCCTCGTCACACCCAATGCAAATCTTCGCATCTTTAACTCTGCTACCTCCCGCTCTGTCTCCTGCTTTCTGGTCAGTGCCACCGTCTCCAACCCATATAACATAGCTGGTCTCACTACCGTCCTGCACACCTTCCCTTTCACTCTTGCTGATACCCATCTGTCACAAATTACTCCTGACATTCTTCTCCACGCATTCCACCCTGCCTGCACACTCTTTCACCTCTCTTCCACAATCCCCATTACTCTGTACTGTTGATCCCAAGTATTTAAACTTGTAAACCTTCGTCAACTCTACTTCGTGCATCCTCACCTTTCTACTGACTTCCCTCTCATTTACACACATGTATTCTGTCTTGTTTCTACTGACCTTCATTCCTCTCCTCTCTGGAGCATATCTTCACCTCTCCAGGGTCTCCTTAACCTGCTCCCTACTATTGCTACAGATCACAATGTCATCAGCAAACATCATAGTCCACGGGGACTCCTGTCTAATCTCATCTGTCAATCACCATTGCAAATAAGAAAGGGCTCAGAGCCGATCCCTGATGTAATCCCACCTCCAACTTGAATGCATCCGTCACTCCTACCGCAGACCTCACCACTGGCACACTTCCCTCATACATATCCTGTACAACTCTTACGTACTTCTCTGCCACTCCCGACTTCCTCATACAATACTACAGCTCCTCTCGAGGCACCCTGTCATATGCTTTCTCCAGGTCCACAAAGATGCAATGCAACTCCTTCTGGCCTGCTCTAAACTTCTCCGTCAACATCCTCAGAGTAAACATTGCATCTGTGGTGCTCTTTTTTGGCATGAAACCATACTGCTGCTCACTAATCATCACCTCACTTCTTAACCTAGCTTCCACTACTCTTTCCCATAACTTCATGCTCTGGCTCATCAATTTTATTCCCCTGTAGTTACTGCAGTCCTGCACATCCCCCTTATTCTTAAATATCATCACCAGTACACTTCTCCACTCTTCAAGCATCCTTTCGCTTTCCAAGATTCCATTAAACAGTCTGGTTAAAAACTCCACTGCCATCTCTCCTAAACACCTCCATGCTTCCATAGGTATGTCATCTGGACCAACGGCCTTTTCATTTTTCATCCTTTTAATAGATGTCCTTACTTCCTCCTTGCTAATCCGTTGTACTTCCTGATTCATTATGTCCACATCATCCAACCTCTCCTCTCCCGTGTTCTTCATTCATCAGCCTCTCAAAGTACTCTTTCCATCTGCTCGCATATTGATTTGACAAAATTTTACACTGGATGCCCTTCCTGATGTAACCCTAAGTGCCAAAAGTGTTAGACCTTGAGCTTTACCTGGGGAATGGTGTAGACCGGTCTTTTCCTATTCTCATATTGGTGTCTCGAAAGAAACTCCTCTCATCAGCAGTGAATCTGGCTGTCTTCAGGCAGTGAAATTGAAATGGTCAGTGAAACCAAAAGTGACACTCGCATTACTCACACATGTGCAGTATGTTGTTCATTATTATTATTATTATTATTATTATTTTTATGATACTATCTACTCTTATGACTTTGAACTTTTAGTGTTTTGCATGTTTTACAGTAGAACAGAGTTTTAATAGTGTAATTTTTCAAGCTAAAAATGCAATGCTTTTTACATGTTTTTTTGAGGAAAACATGTAATGCTGAGGATGTTAATCAAATATCACAAAAAGACATTACTGTGATACATGCAAAAATTGGGGTGGATGATTATTCTAATTAGAGGGTATTTGTGGACCATACTGTAACACTGAGAATGGTTTTTGAAGTCTGACCTTTGGCTCCCACAAGGTGGACGTAGCACAATGTAGAGGGAGAATATTGCAACCATGTTGACTATTACGTGTCGAGATGCTTGCGAGGCTATAGTTCACAATAGTCCAGTTAGACCAGAGGTTCTCAAACTTATTTTGTCTACCGCCCACTTTGAGAATCAATTATTTTCTAGCGCCCCCCAAAATTTTTAACTTTACCACAT
This sequence comes from Erpetoichthys calabaricus, assembly GCF_900747795.2. Classification (NCBI taxonomy): domain Eukaryota; kingdom Metazoa; phylum Chordata; class Cladistia; order Polypteriformes; family Polypteridae; genus Erpetoichthys; species Erpetoichthys calabaricus. The sequence goes on along the minus strand of NC_041396.2, from coordinate 260,605,614 downwards.
CTTAAAAATCACAAACGCAATCATTACTTTAATTATAGCGTGCCATATGTGTCTTATCCTGTTTCTGAGTTCAAACTTACATTTTAAATGAGACTTTCTATCTAACGGGAGCAATAAAAACGCAACTTTATAATGTTTAAAAAGACTTTTATTCAAATTAAAACAAACATTTCAATTAAAATTTTAAAACTTATCTAATGTGAAGGATGAATCTGATGATTTTTAACAAGTTTGTTAATATCGGGTTCGAATTTACTCAAAAACAGCCGTAAGTCACCGCGTTCGGTAACATGCAAACGATTCCTCTTTTTAGTTAGCAGCGTTGCCACAGCACTAAATCCACGTTCACACAAATATGACGATGGGAATGCTACCAAAAATCGTTGAACAATCGACCACAATCCAGGGTACAATTGTGGGATTGGCTTTTGTAGCCAAAATTCTTGGTAGCCATTTTTGAATTTGATTTTTATTTCCTCGTTCGTTGTCCGTTCTATAAGTTCTTCCTCAAGCTGGAATGATCCTGCTGTGTTGACATTTGAAAAAGGATCCAACACCCAGTCCGGTATTTCCAATTTTAAAATGTCCTGGAACCATTCTTTGAAATCACTGTGGAGGTTCTCCAAATGTTGGCAGTAAACAAGCAAGTCATTGTTGATGAAGGGTACTGCTGATAAATTAGGGAAATTGTGAAACTCACGTCTGCCGATGTTTTTCTTGTGTAAGAGCAGTTTGGCTACGAAAGCAGCAACGATATTTTTTGTTTTAATCAAGTTCAAGTCGTCACCTTGAAGTTGGAGATTGATATCATTAAACAATTTATACAGGTCTGTCAAGTACGCAATATCATTATTTGATGTGATGAGGTTGTTGCATAATTCTGTGTCTGTTTTCCAAGAACTCTATCACAGAGTCAAACAGATTATAAAATCGAGTCAGACAAGTACCTCTTGATAGCCAACACACTTCTGTGTAAAACAGCAATCGGTTGAAATCTTCATCATTAACAACACAAAGCTGATTAAATAATCTGTCATTTAAAGAGCTCTTTCGGATTTTATTGACTGCTTTGATGACATGTTGCAGTGATTGAAACAGCCGTTCACTCAAATTTCTCGCAACCAAATGTTGTCGATGAATGACGCAATGAACAGCGAGCACATCTGGAATTTTATTTTTTAAGTACGCTATGAAGCCTTTGTGACGCCCTGTCATAGCCGGAGTGCCATCCGTAGCAGCTGATATAATATTCTTCAAGGGAATTTCTTTCTCATCACAAAACTTTTCCAGTGTATTAAATATGGCTTTTCCGGTTGTATCTGTCTGTAAATTTCTAGCAAATAATAGTTCTTGACATATTTTCTCATCTTTAATAAACCTCATGTATGACAACAATAGTGCTTCGTTAGTTGGTAAAGTGGACTCATCCAACTGAATTGAGAATTGACTAGTCTTCAGATGATTGCACAATGAGTCTTCAATATTTTCAGCCATTTCATCAATTCGTCTTTGCACAGAACTATTGCTCAAAGGAATTTTTCGAATAATATCTGCCGCTGGTTTATGGAGCACAGTAGTTGTTACTTCTTTTATTGCCGGTAAAATTAACTCTTCTCCAATAGTGTGTGGTTTGCCTGTTTGAGCAATTAACAAAGAGGTATTGTACGAGGCTCGAAGTCCGTCATCGTCTTGCTTAGAAGCCGCTGAAAAAAGTTTTGATACAGTTGGCTGAGCTATGTACTTCTTTTCCAGGTCTTGAAAATAGGCCACATTTTTTTTTCCTTATCTGGATGCATTTTATTCAAATGATCTTGTAGCCTAGAAGGCTTCATCGCTTCATTCGAAAATGTTTTTTGACAAAGAAGGCACATAGGCGAAGATGGATTTGTGGGATTTTCAACAAATCCGTATTTAATATATTCCGCACTGTATTGCCGTCTCTTCTTTTTTTGCTTCCGACATGGTTTTGTCTTTACAAATACGTGAGTAAAGTATTGAGCTTAAAAAACTTTCTAACGATTGCGCACAAAAACGCTAATGAAAATAAAAGAAGTATTACGTACTCTTATATAGGATTAAAATACAGCACGCTCCGACAGGAATAAGACAAACATGCACAAACTCGTTTACCTTATTCGACGGAATTCGTACTGAGCAAGTTAGAACGGTAACTGTCATTTTTATCGAAAATAAAAAATATAGAAAATAAAAAATATCGAATTAAAAAATGTCGAAATTTTAGTATAAATAAAAAATTGGTTTAGGGGTTAAGGCTAGGGCTAAGATTAATTTTTTATTTATACGAAAATTTCGACATTTTTTAATTCGATATTTTTTATTTTCTATATTTTTGATTTTCGATAAAAACGACCGGAATCAGTTGGAACAAGTATCGATGATCCGGCCACTTGATACAGGATTGCACAAATCGCGTTGTTTAATAAAAACTTGTTAAAACTTGATTGCTCATGGGCTACCTACGAAAGCCATGATAAATTATTTATATTTATACAATCAAACAGGACAGGAATAAGAACAAAATAATCGATGTAGTATAGTAGGTAGGTTTTGATTTTAGTTTACAATTTTAAAATATTAGAAAAAAAACACAAATCAGCCATCGCCCCCCTAAACCGCTTCAACACCCCCCAATTTTCTCTGGGCCCTTTAACGCCCCCCTGTAGGCCTCCAGCGCCCACAAGGGGGCGTTATCGCCCACTTTGAGAAAGACTGAGTTAGACTTTAAAGCTGGGGATATACTTAATGCTACGCAACTCGTCCGCTTGCAAATGCTGCTGCTACACAGTGTACTGTCTATACACTGCGATGCCGAACCTATTCTCACCGTGATATCTTGCACCTCCACCTGGTGGATTCTTCCAGATTTACGTAAAGTATGCACGCAAGTATAAACAGTAAAATGCTTGCATAGCAGGAGCGACCGCTGAAGCATGCATTGCATCATGTGAAGTATAAACCTGGCCTTATACGATTGTGAAGCATTGTCCCTCATTGCAGAGGTGCAAAGAAGACCTCAAGCCATGGAAATGAGGTTGTATTCAGAAGATATTGAGCAATTGTATACCAGAATTATAAAATAAGGATGTACATTTTAAAGATTCTACTGGGATTGCACATCATGATGATCTTTTCCTTTTATCAAAAAATTGACACTTAAGTGGACCAGCTACATTACCAGATCATTAGGCCTCGCGAAGGTCATCTTACAAGTAATACAGTAGTGCCAAGAAATGGAAAGTGTGGCCCATCTACTGTAGGATGTTAATATCTTAAAGTGGCTGAACCAGGACTTATGTGACAACCATGTAGCTGATTCCAAAGATTGTTTGTGCGATCTCTCTCTCTTTCTGCTAGTTTAATAGAACAGGAAAGCTGATTTTAATTGTAGTAGGCTTGAAGAATTTACAAATCAAGGCAATGGGTTCACCCATCTTGCTGGCTGACAAATCAGAAATCCTGTTATCAACATTCAGTAGCTAGATAATGAACAAGAGAAACTTTTCAATTACAAAAGGAATCATCGGGTTAGTCAGGCCTATTTTTTTTGCTAAGCTGGCCTAATAGTTTTTAGTACAAGCAAAATATAATTAAAAACTGTCAAGGTTTGGACTTCATTTACATAACTTGATAGTTCCAGACTTCCTCCACATTTTGAGTGAGGAAAGAGTGCCTCATATCATACCGGTGTTTTTAAGCATATGATCTATTATTTAAATGAGTGAATTTTTCAGAACTTTATAGGTGAGTTTGAAAATGTTGAATACCTGGATTAAGTCCTCATATACAGTGGTGTGAAAAACTATTTGCCCCCTTCCTGATTTCTTATTCTTTTGCATGTTTGTCACACAAAATGTTTCTGATCATCAAACACATTTAACCATTAGTCAAATATAACACAAGTAAACACAAAATGCAGTTTTTAAATGATGGTTTTTATTATTTAGGGAGAAAAAAAATCCAAACCTACATGGCTCTGTGTGAAAAAGTAATTGCCCCCTTGTTAAAAAATAACCTAACTGTGGTGTATCACACCTGAGTTCAATTTCCGTAGCCACCCCCAGGCCTGATTACTGCCACACCTGTTTCAATCAAGAAATCACTTAAATAGGAGCTGCCTGACACAGAGAAGTAGACCAAAAGCACCTCAAAAGCTAGACATCATGCCAAGATCCAAAGAAATTCAGGAACAAATGAGAACAGAAGTAATTGAGATCTATTAGTCTGGTAAAGGTTATAAAGCCATTTCTAAAGCTTTGGGACTCCAGCGAACCACAGTGAGAGCCATTATCCACAAATGGCAAAAACATGGAACAGTGGTGAACCTTCCCAGGAGTGGCCGGCCGACCAAAATTACCCCAAGAGCGCAGAGACGACTCATCCGAGAGGTCACAAAAGACCCCAGGACAACGTCTATAGAACTGCAGGCCTCACTTGCCTCAATTAAGGTCAGTGTTCACGACTCCACCATAAGAAAGAGACTGGGCAAAAATGGCCTGCATGGCAGATTTCCAAGATGCAAACCACTGTTAAGCAAAAAGAACATTAGGGCTCGTCTCAATTTTGCTAAGAAACATCTCAATGATTGCCAAGACTTTTGGGAAAATACCTTGTGGACTGATGAGTCAAAAGTTGAACTTTTTGGAAGGCAAATGTCCCGCTACATCTGGCGTAAAAGGAACACAGCATTTCAGAAAAAGAACATCATACCAACAGTAAAATATGGTGGTGGTAGTGTGATGGTCTGGGGTTGTTTTGCTGCTTCAGGACCTGGAAGGCTTGCTGTGATAGATGGAACCATGAATTCTACTGTCTACCAAAAAATCCTGAAGGAGAATGTCCGGCCATCTGTTCGTCAACTCAAGCTGAAGCGATCTTGGGTGCTGCAACAGGGCAATGACCCAAAACACACCAGCAAATCCACCTCTGAATGGCTGAAGAAAAACAAAATGAAGACTTTGGAGTGGCCTAGTCAAAGTCCTGACCTGAATCCAATTGAGATGCTATGGCATGACCTTAAAAAGGCGGTTCATGCTAGAAAACCCTCAAATAAAGCTGAATTACAACAATTTTGCAAAGATGAGTGGGCCAAAATTCCTCCAGAGCGCTGCAAAAGACTCATTGCAAGTTATCGCAAACGCTTGATTGCAGTTATTGCTGCTAAGGGTGGCCCAACCAGTTATTAGGTTCAGGGGGCAATTACTTTTTCACACAGGGCCATGTAGGTTTGGATTTTTTTTTCTCCCTTAATAATAAAAACCACCATTTACAAACTGCATTTTGTGTTTACTTGTGTTATATTTGACTAATGGTTAAATGTGTTTGATGATCAGAAACATTTTGTGTGACAAACATGCAAAAGAATAAGAAATCAGGAAGGGGGCAAATAGTTTTTCACACCACTGTAGCGTTCTCTGTTCCCATCCTTATAAAATCCTAGTGTTTATTAAACTGTAATATTCTGTAGCCTTTGACTTTTAGACTATTATCTATGTTCCTTTCCCTAAATAAATAAATGAAATGGAAGGCATCACATAATTACAGCTCTTTGATAGATGCAGGTGTGAATTCAGATTTATATTATGGTTCTTAATATGCAACATAGCTACAGAAAGCATCCTTCAAAGTAGAGCACAATGAATGCTTGCAGGTATCATGGTTAAGTATAATTTTATTGTCAACTGTATTACATTACGCTAAATCAGTATTTAAGTTTTAAAGACCTCAAAATATCCATTGGTTTGTCTTTAAAGTATGTATCTGCAATGTATACACAAGCCTTCACATTGTAAATTACCACTTCAATCAAAACTGAAAGTGAACTAATGATGGTTTCAGAGCACTGGTTAGGAAAGGAACACTTAGCTTTTGCAAATGCAGTTTTACACCTCTGCATATGATATGCTTTGAGGACCTGAATTTAATAAACTAGGGAATCTGCCAAGATTCAAGTCACAGCAGGGTGATAATGGCTAAAGAACTCTAATACTGAAAATAAGCCATGTATATGGGTTAAAATGTTGTATCTTGTTTTGGAAATGAGAGGTAGTGTGTGTTGGAATATTCAAAAGCAGCAGCAGTTTAACCCCTTATGCACTAAGGGGTTTTTGGCATTAAAATGGCGATTTACCCTTTTATTGTAATAAAGGATCTGCAAAAGTAGTAAGTACAACATTTCAAATTTAAACAAAAAAAGGTATCTGATTAAAAACCTTTCATTATCCCAATATCAACTGAATGAAACACATAAAAATTGGTGCTTTAGGGATTTCTATCCAAAAAAAAAAAAAAGGATTTTATTGTATATAACCATGACATTTTATGATGCACAGCCCAGGTATTAAGTTTCTTTTGTTCAGTTATACTGTTTGGCACAAGGTGTCCCCCTGTTTGGAAACGGTCATTTTTTTAAAATAACATTTAGTCTCTTGCACCTAAACAACCTCTCAAAACAAGCATTGTTTTTGCTGCTATATTCTATATTTTAGAAAAAAATGCAAACTCTTTCACTCTATAGCAACAAGTAAACAATTTATACATGTAATTATATCCTCATCCAAACCTTTTACTTTCAAAATGATTTTTCATGCCTGTCCTTGACACAGTTTAGTTTACCAGTAAACACAGAAGAATCTTACATTTTGTGTACTAGATTATAATATACATACATACATACTGTATATATGTGTGTGTGTGTGTATATAATATACATACTAGCCAACGCCCGCCGTAGCATACGGCGGTGTAAGAATAGGAACGGAAAACGGTGAGAAAGGAATTCAGAAATCAAGAATAAGTAAATACTTCTTGAAAGACGGAGTTGTGAATAGGTGTTTTGGTGGAGACTACAAATAATGAGTTGAAAGATCTAACTCTAGACAAAGCCACGTACAACTGACCGTGGCTGAAGACTGGTTGTTGTAGATTAATGCAAATCTTTGCAAACGTTTGTCCTTGGGACTTGTTTATAGTCCTGGAGAAGGCGAGTCTGAGTGGGAATTGTGTGCGTTTAAATTTTAAAGGGAGATTGGTGTCGGAAGGAAGGAGAGAGATTCTGGGAATGAAGATTGTTTCAGAATTTTGGATAGCGATCAGTTTGCACTCAATAATATTTGTATGTATTCGGGTAACGATGAGTCTTGCTCCGTTGCAAAGACCTTTTGATGGCATAATATTTCGGAGGAGCATAACTACACCTCTCACCTTTAGATGAAGGATATGGGGAGGCATGCCGGTTGGTGTGAGGGTGTGTAAAAACACCTGTGGGTATGTTAGTTGATCATTAGGATCATCACTGACTACTGTATCTACACTCTTGAAGGTCATTTTTTCACCCTGCAGACCAAGAACTTTGTTGTTAATATGTAGAGAATCGTCGTTTGTGACGTTCAGTATTGGTCTTGTAGCTTTCACTTTTGAGAGCTCTCATATTTTTTGTGAGTTTTAGGACTTTCATTTAGTTCCACAGCCTGTGTGTGTTGATGGAAAAGGCAACGGTGAGGGCTTGAGAACTGCGGAAGATAACAGGCAGTATTTGGCAGAAATTAGGGATACTATCGTTCATTTTATAACAAAGGCTTAGAAATCAACCGTCGCAGTATAACGAAAATAGCAAGGAGCGAAACCAGTACCAATGGTCAACAGAGTACCTTCCTGTAGCAGGCTACGGAAAAGACTCCCAGGCGAACACATGGCTGAAGTGAAAGGTCACGCGGTCAGGCTAGATATAGGGTGGTGACATGACACCAATGGGTTCATGAGAGAGGAACGGGGAACGCGGTAGTCCGAAGGAGGAATAGGAATCGAGAAAATTGGCGTGGGGGTGTATGAGAGGCCTCAGGCAGTGTGGAGAAGGTTTTGGAAGAGCAGGAATAGGAATCGAGAAATGCCGTGTCGACTACGTGTGGGCGAGACCGGTTTTGAAGAGGAGCCGCAGGCAGCGTGGGGAAGGGTTTCGAAAAGGACAAATAGGAATCGACAAATGCCGCGTCAGCTGCGTGTGGGCGGGACCAGTTTTGAAGAGGAGCCGCAAGCAGCGTGGGGAAGGGTTTGGAAGAGGACGAATAGCAATCGAGAAATGCCATGTCGGCTGCATGTGGGCGGGACCGCTTTTGAAGAGGAAGCAGGACGAACCAGAAGAGATATTCATTGAATTCGTGGTCTTGAGTCTTGATGACCTGAATTATGTGGGTAGTTACCTACCAAGTAACGCTTGTGGTTGGTCTGCCGTTCGGCAAACCTCCGCCATGGTGCCCTCTTTCAGTTGCGAGAAGCAGATCATGGAATGTTCCATAGTTTACTGTCAAATAAGGCAAAGAGTACGCGACACGTGTTTCGCCCTCATTTTGGGATCATCAGGCGTACACACTCTACTGCTCCCCTCTTGGGGAGTCGAACCTCGGATGTCAGCGTCAGAGACGAAGCCCCTTTATGCTGTGCCACGGCGTGTGGTTCATTTATTTGACAGCCTGTAGGTTCGGACTAATTACATTCATTGCATTCGTAGTCTGAGTCTCGACGACCTGAATTGTGTGGGTGGTTACCTACCAGGTTATGCTTGTGGTTGGTCTGCCATTTGGCAAACATCCGCCACGGTGCCCTCTTTCAGTTGCGACAAGCAGATCATGGAATGTTGCATAGTTATACTGTCAAGTAAAGCAAAGAGTACGCAACCTCCGAGGTTCGATTCCCAGAAAGGGGAGCAGCAGAGTGTGTACACCTGATGAGCCCAAAATGAGGGCGAAACACGTGTCGCATACTCTTTTCTCTTAGCTGCACAGAATCTAATCACTTCATGATATTCCTGCTCTCTGAAAATGTAGAATGCTAAGATAATTTTTCATGATGAAATGCATTAAATCAGGTATTAAACATGCACGGTAGTGCTGCTCCCTCGCAGTAAGGGGTCCCCAGGTGTACGTTCAGTGTAGAGAACTTTATGGCAGGTGTGATGAGGCTAAAAAAAACTGGATGTATGAATGGGTATCGCACAGGTTTAACTTGAATATTGTGTAAATATTGGGTTTGTGATCTGGTGATCAGAGACATGAACACAGAATTCAATGGATGTTCTTCTGAGCGGGGCTTTCTTTATTGCATGCGTGCTGTCTCTGTCTGATGTACCAAACCCCCAGTTCCTATCTTTCCTTTTTCTTTCTTCACATAACCAATCACCACATGATACTAGTGTTTGTGAAATTAAAACTAGTTATAAACCTCGACCACGGAGTGTTCAGAACTTTAAAAAAAATCTTCATTAAACATGTTTAATTATGCCACCCATTCAGGGTTGCACCCATCCCAGCAAGCATTGTGTGCGAGGCAGGAGGAAATCCTGAACAGGGCGCCAGCACATCACAGGGTGAATACGAGCAATACATACACTAGCAGGGTCAATATAGCATAACAAAACCCCACATCCTACATGACTTTGAAAGGAAACTGAAGCACGCCGAGTAAACCCACCAGAAAAACATGCAATTTCAAGGCAGGGAACACCTGGGATCCCCTTGCTGTGACACAGCAGTGCACCTTCCATGCCACCGTGCCCCCTCATGATTAATACATGCTTTAATGCATTTAATCATGAAAATATCAGGTATTTATCTTAGCATTCTAAATGTTTAGGGAGCAGGAATATCATGAAATTAATGTATACTGTGTGGTGATCACTGCCTGCGCCTCCTCTTAGTTTAAGAGGAAGTCAGTTTAAGAAGCATGTAGTGATTAACATGGCTCGGGGAACACTTAACACAAAGCATTTAATGTGCTACATAACTTATGACGGGGTTTGAGAAAATCTAGTAAATTTACATATTCATTTTAAGATGAAGTTTAGTTTACAATGTTCTACTTTAATGTCAGATTACGAGAATAAAGTCAACATGTTGACTTTATTCTCGTCATAAGCGTTGAGATTAAAGTGGAAATGTCGGGAATAAATTCAACATGTCATCACACTATTACACAGTACCCAGGTACATTACATAGTGTTGGAAAAAAAAAATAAAACAAGTACAATTTGTCTTGCAGTATTATCCAGTAGTATAGAAACAGTATTCACACACTTGAACAAAGTATCTACAGACAACAGACATGGCTCTTTTTTTTTGGCAAAAGTTCTCCTGTGTCATCATGTTCAATTTTATCATCTGCTACAGCTTCAGTTTCAGAATGTTCTCTGGCCATTTTCACCATTCAATACCTCCACTGCAGCGGCGCAGCAGTGAAAAAGGTCCCCCCTTAAACATTTTCCCACTGCACCACGTTCTGAACGTTGTTTAGGCTATTTAAACCGGTGTTGCGGTATAAGAAAAATCCATATCATAACAAAAATAAACGGTTTTTGGTATGAACTGGTATACCGCCCAGCACTAACACACATATACATACACACTAACACTGTGTTAGTACATTACTAAGGAGAATGTGCTGAATGTCTGTGTGTGTGTGTGTGTATATATATATATATATATAATATATATATATACATACATACATACAGTAATCCATCCTCCATCGCGGGGGTTGCGTTCCAGAGCCACCTGCGAAATAAGAAAATCCGCGAAGTAGAAACCACATGTTTATATGGTTATTTTTATATTGTCATGCTTGGGTCACAGATTTGCGCAGAAACACAGGAGGTTGTAGAGAGACAGGAACGTTATTCAAACACTGCAAACAAACATTTGTCTCTTTTTCAAAAGTTTAAACTGTGCTCCATGACAAGAGAGATGACAGTTCTGTCTCACAATTAAAAGAATGCAAACATATCTTCCTCTTCAAAGGAGTCAGGAGCAGAGACTGTCATAAAGGCAGAGGAAAATCAATAGGGCTGTTTGGCTTTTAAGTATGCAAAGCACCGCGGCACAAAGCTGTTGAAGGCGGCAGCTCACACCCCCTCCGTCAAGAGCACAGAAAGAGAGAGAGAGACAGAGAAAAACAAGCAAGCAAAAATCAATACGTGCCCTTCGAGCTTTTAAGTATGCGAAGCAGCTGCACAAAAGATAGCAACGTGAAGATAATCTTTCAGCATTTTTAGACTAGCGTCCGTATCGTCTAGGTGTGCGAACAGCCCCCCTGCTCAATCCCCCTACGTCAGGATCAGAGAAAGTCAGCGCAAGAGAAAGAGAAATGTAAGCTGGGTAGCTTCTCAGCCATCTGCCAATAGCGTCCCTTGTATGAAATCAACTGGGCAAACCAACTGAGGAAGCATGTACCAGAAATTAAAAGACCCATTGTCCGCAGAAACCCGCGAAGCAGCGAAAAATCCGCGATATATATTTAAATATGCTTAAATATAAAATCCGCGATGGAGTGAAGCCGCGAAAGGCGAAGCGCGATATAGCGAGGGATTACTGTATGTATATGTGTGTGTGTGTGTGTATATATATATATATATATATATATATATATATATATATATATATAATATACACACACACACACAGTAGATGGGAACAATTTTTTTTACCTTGTAAAAATCCCATTTTCGGTTTTTCGACTTTGTAACCCTTTGTCTATGTTATCTATGTAGTCAGATTCTTGTTAATCTACATACCTTTTATTTCTTGTGCAAGGACTTCTTGTTAATTCTCAACGGGCATATTTTACAGAAGGTAACATTAGGGATGATGCTCAACCCTCCTCACAAAGTTTAAAGGTAATACAACTGCAATCAGAGAGATTGGTTCAAATGAATAGATGCTTTAGAGTCAAAATTAAGTTGCTACTGAGGCTTATGGTCAAAATACTGTATGTTTGGCACACTGGTAACTTTCCTCTTTTTAGCGACAGTCACTAGTATGATTAAGGTTGGAGTTTTGCAAGTCATTTGTTTCCATATTTAACCATGATTGACAATACAGTATCAAAATGTAATTACAAATTCAAGACCTGCATTCCTGTGCTACTGTGCAGTACCAAAGTCAGTTCTGTGTGAGAGTGGGTGATAGCTGGATAAAACATTTTGAATTTAAAAAAAATTAAAAAAAAAAAAAAAATTCCTGTTTAACCTGCCTGTGTAAACAGTGTCACTCTTTTTGCTAATGAGAATAAGGTCATATATAGATATATAAATGAAATATGATATTTGCATAATCTTGCATTCCACTATTTGAATTTGGTTGTCTATCCCTTTTGAGAGAGGGGCATTGTGGTCAGGGCTGCCAACAGAAATGTTCGAGCCTGTGACAAAGCTACAGTTTGGGCCCCTAACATTACCAAAATATTTATTTAAAAAAAGAAGCTATATTACATATAGTATTAAAAGAACGAAACAGAAAAATTACTTCAAAGTTCAAAACAATACTTTTTTTTATCATGATACTTTACATTTTTTAACGCAATAATTTTTTAGCAGAATATTATCGTATGTGTTTAATACAATACAAGTAAATAAATACAATAATTAAAAAGCAGAATAAAATGAAAACAATGAAATACTGTAACTGTCAAAATAGCAAACCTATACAGTTATGTATAAAAAATGAAGTAATAAATAAAACTTAAAAGCAAACAATTCTTAAAAAAAAAAAAAAAAAAAAAACCACTAGAAAATTTACATCATTGGTCAAAGTATTGTTTTTTGTTTTTGTATTAACATCCATTTTCTTACTTTACTATTAGCAAAATCTCTTATCTCCTTAATCAATTTTCATTGCAAGATCATGTTCAATGAACAACAATGCCAAGCAGTTTTAATCTTTCTTGAATTGTAGACGATCTAGTAAAACTGTTTATTAATGATAACCTATTAAAAGCTCTTTCACCTTCGGTAACTGTTAGGGGTATTGTGCCAAAAGTTCTGATTGCAGTACAGAGTTTGGGAAATACACCTTGAAGGATAAATTTTATAAAGTGCATTCAATAAAGGTAGTCCCAGAATTCTATCTTTGAAAGGTGGTGTTAATATGATACATTTGATGTCAAATCGTTAAAATATTGCAAGAGTCTGAAAATTCTTGAGTCATAGTTTGAAAATTTAATATAGGAGAACATAAATTGCCATTGATTTCTAAAGTCTTGAAGTTCTCTTAAAAGAAAAAATGTTTGATGTTGCAGTTTATCAATCAATATGGTGCTCGATTTCAAGATTGTTTCTTTTGTCAATGGAAGCTAAAATTTTAAACCACATTAGTGCAAAAAGTATAGTTTCAAAAGACGAAAATATCGTTTCAAACAAACAGCTTCAGAATGCCCCGTGTTTGGTAAATTTCCAAGTGAAATTACATCATGTAAAGCTTTCAAAATAAATGGAACATTTTGTGCAACCAGTTGAACTGCATTGATTCTACAACTCTGATGCGTTTCAGACAAACCATGCAGAGAACAGCCAGGTTTTGTAATATTTATATTTATAATCTTTATTGGAAAGATTCTTTCGTTATTTGTTATTAGCATCCATATTGATTTCAATTGGCTGGGTGGTTGTTCCACCTCCAGGTGTATTAACTTTTAGAACATCTTTTATTGTAGATGATGTTGTTGCAGGTCCAGGTAACAGAAAATCTACATTACTCTCAACAGCTTTTTTATTTGAAATATCTTTTTTTCTGGCGTTCTTCGGTATTAAAATATTTCAGTAATGAATGCTTGTGTTTTAATTCTTCTTTGACTTTTTCACAATCCTTTTTTCCTTTCGTTTCTGGCTCCCAGATATATGATGGTAAATTTCTTTTGGGGAAATTTTTGTTAGAAATATAAATTTAAATTTTCAAAAATTAAATTGAAAAAATATGTACTTTTATTTTCCTCATACTATATATAATGATTAACTTCTATCAATATAATGTCTAGCACTGTGATTCTTAACCATTGCGTGCGAATGAGGGTATTATAACACGTGTGTGCTGCTTTCGTGAACACAATGATGTAAATTCGTATGCTAAATATATATCATACAATACTGGCCAGATATGGCTCGGCATTCAGCGTAAATTCACTAATCACGAATACTGTGTATAAAGCATTCTGAACTTTTTTTTAAATTTTTTTTTTAAACTAATTAGCTAAAGACCTTTTTACAATTAAGACCAGGCTCCTTTTGCCTCGGGCCTGAGACAAAAGTCACGGCTGTCATGCTCTCTTGGCGGTCCTGATTGTGGGAATGCTTTGAGTTTCATTTTAAGCTTTACCTCAGATATGTATTCCTCCTTCTTATCTTATGTTGTGGTGGCAGGTAACAAAGGTGCATGAGTGAATGAAAGTGCTCTCCCAGACAGCTGAGCTAAATCTATGCATGTCAACAAATGTTAGTGAAACAGTCATCATTTTGAAACTCACTAAATTGGCTCAGAACTTTAACTGATATAGATGGCTCACAGAAAAACATGAGTGGTGGATTTGAGGCATTTACAAAAGCTTCATTTAAATAACTTGCTTTTATTTATTGCTGCTTATATAGTACATTAATAAATTATGGCTGAGTTCAACATGATCCAGGTATTTGTCAGTGTCGTCTCTGTTCCTTTGATGATGCCTTTTCATTTGAAAAAGTTATCTTTTATGTTTATCCCGATTTTAAAGTTCTGGCTGTTTACTTGCTATTTAAAGTTCAAATTTTTTTATTGGCACAGTTAAACAGTTTTACAATGCCAAATCTTTAAAAATAATGTCCGATGTTTTGTGCAGTTGCTGCTGCTGCTCCGGGTTCAAGTGAAGAATTCTTCATGCATTGGAGTGCACTTTTTTTCTCTCTGTGATTTGGTGCTTTTGTTGTGGAGTGGTCTGCTTGTCTCAGCAAGGTTATTTGCTGCATCGTCTGAAAAGTCATAGAAAAAGGCATTACTTTTGCACAAGAGGTTAGGACTCTTTTCAGAGGGTGTAAGAGGTCATGTTTGGAGAGTGAGAACAGAGTTACCTGTGATGAGTGCAGGTTATGTTTGAAGGAATGTGTACCCTTTTGTGGATAAAAGTCCCTTCCAGTTACAAAATCAGTGCCTTTCTCATAGGCACTTTAGTTTGTCCATCAGTCATCATTTATTGAATTATAGCTCTTTGCTCAGATTTGGGTGTCTTGGCACCATCAGGCCTAAAAGGCACCTCTGCAGGGATGTCAGTTCAACGCTGATTAACACCTTTGTTATCAGATGAAGTATAAACTGGTCCTGGTACAAAGAGTTCAGGCTCTTCCTGGAATGTACGTATGGGGAAGGTGAAGCTGGATGTCTGTATCCTTGTTAACCCTAGAATCCCTGAAGCCTACGAAAAATCTTGTAATACCGGCCCACCTTAAATTCCTTCGTACCTCTCCATCGGAGTCTTTTGTTTTGTAAATGTGTTGATCAGCACAAGCAGCCTACTGTCCCATTCCCCAACCCACCAATGCAGCTCAAGTCGCAGAGAAGATTCTCAGAGCTCAAGTCTTGTTTATCTGGGTGTGAGGTGCCTGGTGTTTTAGAGGGTAAATAATATATCATCATTTGGAATACATACATTTTATGTGTGTTCCGTGTCTACAATAATCTACAGTATGTAAATGTAGGATGAAATGAGAGGCAGGAATTGTTGGAATCATCACTAAAAAGGAAATGTTTTTCAAATTTTAGTAATAATTGACAAAATGAAGACATGAAGTATATAATGTGTGAAGACTGAAGTCCAAATATCAAATAAACACTTTCACAAATGGTACAAGTTAAACAAAACAAGTGCGCGTTTATTCAAGAATATAACCATAGAAAAAAATTGGTTTAGGGTACAACACTGATATGACCGCTCGAGTGGTGCAGCGGTAAAAACGGCTGACTCGTAATCAAGTGGTTCCCGGTTCGATTGCAAGCCCATTTTGAGTAGTGAGTTGCTCTTATTGTTTCTATTATAGATAATAAGCATAGCTTAGAGCATCACTGATATATAAAAATTGAAATATTGATATCTGTAGAGAACTAAAAAATATGCAGCAGTGCTACCATTGTGAAGATATCATCCTATCCCTTTTTTCATTTTTAACCTGGGTTATTAAATTAAGGATAGAGAAATAGTAGGAGACTAACTTGAATGTATAGGTATATATCCATGTTAACAATGCATCTACACAGGAGAATAAGTAATTATTTTATATAATTTTATATAAATTCTATAATATATATAATTATATAAAATTTATATAAATGAGAATTGTCTTATTAAGTGATATTTGTTGCGGTAGTGTATTTGCATTGTATTTAATTTCATATGTTAAACACAATATACTACTGTATTTTGTTAATTAACAGTTTTGGTTTTACTTTGGAAATGTTCTTTTTGCTATGGTAGTGCATTCATCAGTAGATCAGTTGCAATGAAAATTGGCGGAAAAAAAAATCATGCCACAGATTTTGCTCTGTTTAGATCAAAGTATTCTGAGAAAGAGCTAAAGCACCTTGACATGTTGAGGGAGGCAGTTTGCTATGGTGTTTTCAGCTAGCAATCCAAAATGGAAAACTTCATACTGTATCAGATAGTGACTTATTGTGTTACGGAATTCCTTTGGGTAACTGGTGCCTCCTGTACCAATTTGACATGTTTTTGGAACCCAAACATTTTGATTTGGCTTAAGGAAGTAAGAAAATGGGTGGAAATGGTCATTTACTATTTTAATATGAATTTACTGTATAGAGAGATCAATGCTTTTATTTAGTGTATAAAATGTAAAATTTTAGTATTAATCTGGGTCATCCACCTACAGACATTTGATAGCACCTTGAAACTAGCAGGCTGAAATTCTGCATAAATTTGGCTGTAAAAATTATGGGTGCACCTCTTGTTTGTCGTGAGAATTTCTAATCAAAAACAAAGAACTTTATATTTTGTAGAATTATTGATGTTTTTTTTTTTTTTTTTTTTTTTTTTTTTTAAACATTCAGGGTTAAGTTTTTAAAGTGTAACTTTGAGTGATTTTAAAGAATAAACTTGATATAGTTGTTATCCATTATTTCAGTGTTGGCCCTTTTAAAAATACTAAAACACATACATATGAACTCTTTCACATCACTAATCTCTAAATTCTACTTATTCTATTTATATTTAGATGATTTATCCCAGCTAAGAAATAATGTTCACATTCAGGTATTCCATTGAAACTGACTGAAGCCATTTTCATTGAAGTGGAGTAATTTAGGTGAATAAGATGGTTACAGTTGACTATGAATATAAGGGATAAAATGGTTATGAATCAATGAGAAAATGTTACATTAAAATGGAATTGAGTAGTTTTGTTATCCCCCAATAATGGTGTGTGCTGCCTTAAAGTGAGAGAGTGATACTGTTTTGTATATGTATAAACTTTAAGAAGCAAGTTCCTTTTCCGTACGTTTTTGATCTTGATAATGCTGCAGTTCACAGAAATCAGGGCACATACCAGCTACAAGCAAACATGTTCTGGTATGGACTTAGAATTGAGATGGGATTTCTGAAGCTTGCTTACATAAAATGCTTTTTAAAGAGAGAGACAGAAAAATTACGCCCACCTATTCCACCCACAATGAAGGAATCATAACGTTTTGTTCCTGCTTTTACAAATTTTCAGTGTTTCTTGTTGAGCAAATGAGGAAACAATTTTAAGATGCAATTGGAAAAATATCCTTGAAAAACACAGATTGCAACAAACTTCAAAATCTATTAAGCAATATCACTTAATTCCTAAGTTCCAAAGAAGTTGGTGCTTCAATTACACATGAATCCATCTCCAAAACTATCATATTATGTCATAATGTTAAGAGGGATAGCCAAAAAATGACAATATATGCCAAACGGCATCAGCAAAGAGGAAAGTTTTTTCAAACTGAAGCTTACAAACAGTGATGCAATTTATAAGGTAGTTGTTAATTGCCAGAAAAGAACAACCTCAAAGATGATTACAAATGTGAATTAGCACTTATTTGACGCAGTCTTAAGAAACCCAAACTCCAAAGTGTTGAGGGTTTCACAAACCAGCAATATATGGGAAGTCTGCCATTCAGAAACCGCTTGTATCAATGGCCATCACCTGGTAGAATCTGCATACTCTAGAGCTACTTTTGTTCCTGATGATGTTTAGCACTTTGGCTTTGAAAGGTGCACTGAAAGGGATTTTAAAGGCATGCTCTGTCATTTTTTTATGTGTAACTGTCTGATTTTAATCTGTTTCAGTTTCAGCCTACTTATATGAATCAAATCAAAATGGTTAGTCAGCTTTAAGTAATCATTAAACCATTTTTGAACACTTGTTAATTTAACAATTATACTTTTTTCTTTATATAGAGTGTAATAATGAATGAACATGGAAATGTTTGCAGTATTGCTGAACCTGGTGAACTGCATTAAAGTCGATGGGGAAGGACACTGAACTAGATTTGACCGGATTATAATGGTACAGTCATCTTTAAAGTGTCTCCGAGGGCTAGGGAAACATCTTCGAACTATGCTGGACTGATTGTTGTGACCTGACCTGTGTGGCAGCAGTGCTAACCACCGTGCCTCTGTACAATCAAAGAAGAAAATACGCAGTCAGAGACGTCTTAACAAAGTGGAAATGCCGAAATTGTAGTCAGTCCGTCAAAAAATAAGTAGGTCTTTTAAAGGCAGAAAATTCAAAGTTGCGTGTCATGATTGAAGCTGCTAGCACGTAGTATTTTTTTTGCAGTCACGTTGAAGGATTTCCAGACTGTCTGTGCTGATGCTTTGCACTTTTCCTTTTATTAAAAAGATTGAAATGTTTTGTAAAGATTAATAAATCTTATTATTTCTTCATATTCTCCTGTTTTTTTGTCAGACTCCTTCAAAATTTTTTTTTATTCGTATGTAATTATTATGCATGCATAGGGCACACGCCTCCTTCTCTTGTGCTAATGTGGCACTCGAAGATCGACCTCCACATTTGACTACAAGCAGAGATGACTCGTCCCACAGAGTCTGTAATGCAAATGATCAGCATTATATACCCAGGGGGGCGTCCCATCAGTGTTGGCGCTTACAGCTCCGGAGGATGCCACACTGGCCTTCCAAAGCATTATGGGGTGCTGGTATTTATATAAAAAAAAAAAAAAAAAAAAAAAAAAAAAATTATTCTAAACCGTCCAAATTATCAGTAACTAATTTGATGAGTAAAGGCGAATGTAAACATCTCAAATTTGGTGCGAATAATGTTTTGGCGAAATTCGCAGCTCAGCACTACTAGAGAGCAATTTGTTATGTTGATTTGGGATAAAAGTTACTTCGGTTTCCTTTTTAATTACTATGGTTATGTGTGTTCAACTCTGCATTTTTGGTCTCCAATTTTTAAAGTAGGTGTGCCCCGAATTCACCCACAGCTGTTAGTCAGAAGATTGCAGCAGGCTTCAGGGTTCTGTGCTGATTAAACTTGAGTTTTTCTTTTTCCAGAAACGTTTATTTGCAGATAGCTTTTACTGGTGATGTTGTCAATCTGTGAATCATCGATTAAAAGAACAAACATTCTGAGAGGCTGTTTACCATGAGCAGTTCATTCGCCCTTATTCTCCAGTCTTAGTATATACAATGTTTATGATAGCTGCCAGACAATCATGGAGACTGTTCTCTTTGCTTGCTGTCTATTGTTGGTAAATGTGAATTAAATTTAAGCAGCCTATATGTTATAATGTGGTAATATAATCAAAGCAGATGGTTGTGGGGGAAAAAAAGGCCTTGAAGGCTTTTGGCTACTTAAAATGTATCCATTTAGTTAGAAGGGCTGGCTGCAAATGTTTTTAAAATAAATAAATCAATTTAAAAAAAGCAACTGTATCATATAATCCTCCATCCCAAAAAGTGCAAACCACCAAATTGTTTTTCTGGTTCATGTCATGGAACCAACAGTAAGTTGACCAAATATAAGATTATTAGTCCTCAAAGATTAAACTTGCCATCATCACTCACTATTAAATGTAATTTAATAGTGAAATCCTTTTTACTTTTTACTCAATACACTATGTTCTTTCCCATGGCTTCAAATAGTTCTATTGTTATTAATTGCTTTTTAATAAAAACTTAATGTTTGATTTGCGTTTTCCTATCATTTATGTGGGCGGAGTGAAAGCTTTAGATTTCATCAAAAATTTAAATCTCCGTTTTTTTCGATGGATCACTACATTTTAGGGTCCCATGATACTGAAAACATCTATCTCGATGATGGGTGGATGGGTGTGTGTGTCTCTCTGTCAGTTTCTTGAGGGTGGTTTAGAGCTAAAAAGGCTGGACGGAAAAACACTGAACTCGATACTTGAGCCTGTTACAGTGAGGAAAATAAGTATTGAATGTGTCAACGTTTTTCTTAGTATATATATTTCTAATGGGGCTATTGACATGAAGTTTTCACCAGATGTCGGTAACAACCCAAATAATCCAAACATACAAAGAAATCAAAACAAATAAGTCCATAAATTGTGTAATAAAGTGGAATGACACAGGGAATAATTATTGAACACGCTTACTGAAATTTATTTAATACTTAGTAGAAAAGCCTTTGTTGGTAATGACCGCTTCAAGGCACCTCCTGTATGCAGAAACTAGTTGCATGCATTGCTCAGGGTAATTTTTGGCCCATTCTTCCACACAAACTGTCTTCAACTCTTGAAGGTTCCAGGGGCCTCTTCCATGATCTCTGAACTTTGAAGATTTTCAGTTGGATTCAAGGATTGACTGGACCCATTCTAGCAGCATTATTTTCTTTCTCAGAAACCAATTGAGAGTTTCCTTGGTTGTGTGTTTGGGATCATTGTCTTGCTGAAATGTCCACCCTCATTTTATCTTCAGCATCCTGGTAGATGGCAGCAGATTCTTATCAAGAATGTCCCAGTATATTTCTCCATTCATCCTTCCTTCAATTATATGAAGTCTGCCAGTACAGTATGCTGATAAACAGCATGTTGATATGATGTTTTTGGGGTGATGTGCTGGGCCTTTTCTCCTCCAAACATGGTGTGTGCAATGACATCCGAAGATTTCTGTTTTGGTCTCATCAGACCAGACTATATTTTCACAGTATTTCATTGGCTTGTCCAAATGTTGTGCAGCAAACTTTAAATGAACTTCAGCATGGTTTTTCTTCAGCTGTGGAGTCTTGAGAGGTGAGCATGCATAGAGGCCTTGGCAGTTGAGTTGCATTGCTTATTGTTTTCTTTGAAACAACTGTACTTGTTAATTCCAGGTCTTTTTGAAGTTCTCCGTGAGTGGTCCTTGGCTCTTGGACAACTATTCTAATTATTCTTTTGACTCCTCTGTAAGAAATCTTGCAAGGAGCACATGGAGCCTCGTGTATAAACGGTGTGTACACACAAAGATGTTGTGTACGGCCGTTTCCACAGCCACATCATGATGTATAAATTAAACTTGGTGTAAAGCCATGCACATTCTCACGCCAGCTCAAAACATTGTGTATGCAAGTTTTCAGCTCAGTTTTAACTGGCGGCACCCAGCATCAAAGCATTGCTACTGTTCCTGTGTGGTTTCCCTTTATTTTTTAGATTTACATCCCTGACACAGCTTTATCAAATACACTGAAATTAACTGCATATCGGTTTTTAGTTTGAGGCATCTGATTGTAATCAACCTGTAACCATATAATGGTGCACGGAATGGCCAAACTATTTCAAATACCATAGCTGCTTTAGCCTTATTACTTTTAGTGCTCCACTGGAGTATTTTAACCCACTGTATCCGAGTGTGAAATCACAGCTATACAGCAGCTGATCAGAAAGC
Source organism: Erpetoichthys calabaricus (assembly GCF_900747795.2). NCBI lineage: Eukaryota > Metazoa > Chordata > Cladistia > Polypteriformes > Polypteridae > Erpetoichthys > Erpetoichthys calabaricus. Next base: position 260,583,921 of record NC_041396.2, on the reverse strand, counting down.
TCTACGGCAGATTGTGTCAAGAGCAGAGAGAATTATTGGGATGCAGCATCTAGCACATGCTGCCTCAGCCATACACAGTGTTCCTTAAAGGCTTTGAAGAATCGGTGTACTAAGCTTACAGATGGCTTGACATTTATTAAAGAGCTGATTGTGTGGTGATTGGTTACTTGGAGAGAAAAAAAAGGACAGGAATTGGTGGTTAGTACGTTTGAAAAAGACAGTACTGCTGCATTGAATTATTTTATCAAGATTCGCGCACAGTGCAGCAAGCATCTTGCAGGAGGCAGGATCAGTCTCTGGACAGGGCACCAGCTCATTGCTTCTACTGCGCCAACGTGCCCCCATGTTTTATGCATGCTTTAATTCCTATCATCATGAAAATTATATCAAGTATACATCTTAGTATTTAAATTGTTCAGAGAGCTATAATATAAATGTAAATTTGACACAGTAAATTCATCATTAGACACACGTGTCATCCCAGACTGTTTTAAGACTGCTGTTGTTAAACCCCTGCTTGAGAAAAATAATCTGGACTCCTCTGCTTTTGAAAATTTTAGACCTATATCTAACCTGCCTTTAAGTACAATCTTAGAAAAGGCAGTCATTATGCAGCTAAATGAACACCTGAATAAACATTCTGTTCTTGACAAGTTTCAATCGGATTTTAGAAAAAATCGCAGTACAGGAACTGTGCTAGTTAAAGTAGTAAATGACTTCCGGATAAATGCATGCAGAGGCCGTTTATTTGTTTTCATCCTCTTAGACCTGAGTGCCACATTTGATACCATTGATCACAATATTCTTAGAAATCACCTTAGTCAATGTGTGGGCCTCTCTGGCAAGGTAGAAAATTCTTTAATTGTGGTAATTATACTTCAGAGGCACATGATATTCTGTATGGTGTTCCACAAGGATGTCTCCTGGGTCCGCTGCTCTTTTCAATCTACATGCTTCTATTAGGTCAGATTATCTCAAGGCATAACGTGAGCTACCACAGCTATGCTGATGACACACAACTGTATTTATCAATAGCGCCTGATGACCCCGACTCTCTTGGTTCACTGACACAGTGTCTTTCTTGTTTCTGAATGGATGAGTAGTAATTTTCTCAAACTAAATAAGGAAAAAACAAATCTTAGTGATTGGCAAAAGTGTATTTAGTGATGGTATTATAAATAAACTTGAACTACTAAAAACATTTTACCATGGCTTTCTCATAAATTAATTTTAGCTTAACCCTGATATTTTGTATATACATTTAATTATCTTTTTTTTTTTTTTTTTTTTTTGTGGCATCGAAGTCCGTACTAACCCGTACTTTCTTTGCTGTTCTATTTTCGTTTTTTGTGGTGGCGATCTGCAGCACCACAGGACTGATTGAGATCATTTAGTTTAACCCTGATATTGTGTATATACATCTAATTATTTTTTTTTAATTTTTTTTATTTTTTTGTGGTGCCGAAGTCCGTACTAACCTCTACTTTCTCTGCTGTTCTTTTTCGTTTTTTTGTGGTAGCGATCTGTGGCACCACCACCTGATCAAAGCACTGTGCAGTCCCTGCATTGATGGATTGGAGGCCAGCGGTCCACATGACCATCATTGTTTAATTCTTCCACGTGAAGCCTGAAAACCATGAGGACTGATTTATGTTCGGTAGAATGCCTAGTGGAGGCTGGGTGGTCTCGTGGCCTGGAACCCATGCAGATTTTTTTTTTTTTTCTCCAGCCGTCTGGAGATTTTTTTTTTTTTCTCTCCTCTTTGACCATCGGACCTTACTTTTATTCTATGTTAATTAATATTGCCTAATTTTATTTTTATTATTCATCCTGTAAAGCACTTTGAATTACAGCATTTGTATGAAAATGTGCTATATAAATAAATGTTGTTGTAAAGTATTCTGTGTCCTGTCGGCGTAAGAGAATGCCTGCTTAAGAAGCATGTAGTAATATTCTCTCTCTCGCTCTCACACACACACCACACACACACAGAGCACATTGAAGAACATATAGAATATGCACCATTTATTGTGCTTCTTTAGTTACGATGGGATTTGAGAAACTAGTAAAAGATTTTAAGGTGAAGTTCTACTTTAATGACAAACTACATGATTAAAGTGGAAATTTCAACCTTTTTTTCTCCCCACTGTGTCCCCGTTTTTTTTTTTTTTTTTAAACCCCTTCTCTGTACCCTAATACGCTTCCATATGACATTCAGATGATGGGCCACGGCTCGCCTTTTCACGGTGACTTTGCTATCTGACCACTTTTTTTTTTTTTTTTTCGGGCACTTTGCGACTTTCTGAACTTGAACTTTTGAGTTTCTCTGCCACTCTGTCATTTGATCAACTTCCTTTTGTTGTTTATACCAGTTTCCTCCACTTGGTATTTGCTGAAATTCTTTTTTTCCCCAGTGCTTTTGCCATTGTCTTTTTCACAGAGTGCTGAACTTAAGAGGCTATTTATATTGATTTGCATATTCAAAGAGGCGTAATTCTGGGAGGAGTGGCAGGCACGTGCATGTGCGTTACATTTCACGCTGACAGGGATTTATGTAGCAGGAGAACATGGAAGTTGGCATACACACAGATTTATGCATCTGGATATTTTTTGTGCGTATGGACATTTCTGTTTTTGTCCATATGCCATGTTTTAGTGTGACGTCTACGCACTGCGCTATACATGAGGCCCCTGGTCATGGCCGATTTATGGTAAAATTATGTTCTTTCCTCTTCTGGATTATGGCCCCAATGGTGCTTACTGGAACATTCAGAAGTTTACAAATATGTCTTTAACCAATGCCATTCGTATGTTTTGCAACAATAAGGTTGCGAGGGTCATGAGAGAGCTCTTTGCTTTACCCATCATGAGATGCTTCTTGTGTACACCTTGGTAATGAGAAACCTTTTTATAGTCCATCAATTAGGACTAAACCAGAAGATATTAATTTTCACTGATAGGGGCATGATTGTTTTCTAAATACTGACAGATTTCAGCTGGTTTCTTGGCACCTTCTTTTCTTCATGTATGCTGTATGTGATGACAGTTTGAGCCAAATCATGCAAGAGAAAGAAGCACTCTAGAGGAACTTTCAAATACTGTAATTCTGAAATTATGAATTCTTCTCATCAATTGCTGTTGTAATGACGTATTTTATGATTAGAAAGATCAGCATCAGAGTGGTAAATTACTGAAATGTTATAGAATTTTTAGGATAACTTTTCCTAGGGCGCAAAGCCTACTGATGCTCACGTTCGAATTCTTTCAGTTTTTCAGAATTTAATCTTATGGTGTTCATTTTAAATGTGAAATTAGTCATACATTAATTGATCACTTCCTATGTGACATGCTTATTAGAAAAAGGCTTATTTTTCCTTTTCTTGAACAATAGTAGGTGATGTTTCATTTTTTTCTCTCTGCCTTCAAACCACTTACATTTTCAAAAATAAAATTTTTGCCCCACATGGAAGTCTTGATTCATCGCACTACTCAGAAGGTAGGGAGGCAAAATCTAAAAGTAAAATATTTGTTTGGTTAAATGAAAGCAATGATTACAAAACTCTCATCAAAGTATTCAACACTAACTATTGAAAAACTATTTGAGACTTCAAATACTTGCAGTTGCAAACTAGACTATGTTCATAAGATAACTAAATTCAGATTCATAAAAAAAAAAAACTCCTATCAAACACAGATCCCATCTATTCAGAGACATGTAAAGGTGGAGAAAAAAACTGGTGTAAGTTTAGACTACTGTCATATGTGGTACTAAATCAGTGACTGACGTGTGACTTGAATATGACCTGCATTTCAGTGCTTTAATCTGAACTGACAGGTTTTCACTTACCAGCTAATTTTATTTCTGTGTATATGTTTTGTCATGTTTATTAAATTTTGGAATGGGTTACAGTACTGGCTTATTGTGCTCATTGCTAAGAAAGTGAGGAAGAAGCCCAACTGTTGAGTTTTGTAATGGAAAGGGTGCATTTTTTTGAGACAGTCTTGTGTACAGAAAATGACCTAAGTAATTGAACATCATCTGTCTTCCATCAGAATTTGAATTTCATTACTATTATCAAGTTAGTTGATATAAAGATATGTTGCAAACAGTATTGTTTTGATGTCCATGCTCCATCTACTGGTGGACAGTTACTTACAGTATCATTTTTATTGCTGCCCTTATCTAAACCCATGCAGAAAATTCAGTTTGGATTGCATTAATATTATAAAGTTAATAACATAAAAATATGCTGCATACAGTATTGTGTTGACAGCTGTACACCATCTACCAGTGACTGGAACAATTACTTAATCACATATTATTGCTTCCCCTTTTAACATAAAATCTGCAAAATCCCTGCATGAAAATAACAACTCACCCCTTTTTACCTGGTGATGTTGATAGACATGAGGAAATAAATGAATTTAGCATCAGAAGAGAAAGTTTTGGTAATAGGTTGTGTGTGTTCTGATGTTTGGGAAAAGTTGTTGGTTTTACTGGGATAGATGTAGTTCAGACAGACCCTGCTATTCAGACTTGTGCAGCAGCAGTAACATGCCCCTCCTCCTTCATGGCAAAATGTATCCCTACTAAGCAAAACACAACAAAATATTTGCATGATGTATGAGAGGACACGGCAGAGTTAGATGGAGAAAACTGCTGCAGTCACTAGTGCAGGCGGACGCCTTCACAGTCCTCATGTAGTGAGGTGTCTCCAGACCCAAAGGGTTCCCTCAACATTAGTGTTTGTATGTATTGGTGAGGGGTGTAACAGCAATTGCTGGTACCGTGATACATACATTATTCAAGTTTAGAATAGTGTTTGCCACGTCTTGTTCCTGATTTGTATAATTTTTGGAGGTGTTTATTGATAATCCTAAGAATGGGAAAGTGAAATTATCTGTCTTCTTAGGCTCTTAAAATAAACGGTTGCTGTATTTATTTTATCAATAACCAAACCTGTTATTGAGATGATCCTGTGTCAGCAGTGTTCTTAGCTGAAGATTCTCATGTGTAATATGTATCCTGACTGATAACCTTCTCCATATTGCTTGTATTTGTATTTTCTGAAGTACCAGAGTAAGATTTCAATGTTCAGCCAATGGGACTTCATAGTTACCATGGGATATTTTTGCATACTGACCCAGCTAGAAATAAAAGTTGATTTTTGAACAAATGCAAGTATATAAAAGCACTTGAATCTCAAAATGTTTATTATTTTAAGGATACAAGTTTTCCCCTGATTTATAACAAATTAGATGGGCAGAGTACAGTCTGAGAAAACTTGTATTTGAATAATTTTTGACTTCATCAGAGTAGGATGGTGCGTTTTAAAACAGTTTTTTTTATTTATTTATTTTTTTTGCCTTCCCCTGGGGTGTGGTACCAACTTGTGCTATTGTAGATGTGGGTACACAAATTTTATATAAGTGATTACACGGACTTACCATTTTCAAAAACACAGCTTTTTGAATATTAGCAACTTAAAAAAAGAGTTGTACAGTGGAACCTCGGTTCACAACCATAATTCATTCCAAAACTCTGGTCATAAACCGATTTTGTCATGAACTGAAGCAATTTCCCCCATAGGATTGTATGTAAATACAATTAATCCGTTCCAGACCATATGAACTGTATGTAAATATATATTTTTAAGTTTTTAAGCACAAATATAGTTAATTAAACCATAGAATGCACAGCGTAATAGTAAACTAAATGTAAAAACATTGAATAACACTGAGAAAACCTTGAACATCAGAGAAAACTAACATTGTAAGAGTTTGCGCTATACTGTAGCCTTATGACCGGATCGCTGTAAACACTTTTTTTTTTTTTGTTTTTTTTTTTTAAATGAGGTTTAAGCACAGGGAAAACCTTAATAAAGTCATACTCCTTGACCATATCGTTAACCAAATTTGGAAGGTGTGCCGGTGCATTGCCCATCAGAAGAAGGCATTTTTTAGGCAGGTTATTCTCTTCGAGATATCCCTTCACGGCGGGAGCGAAAGCCTAGTGCAGCCATTCCAAAAACAAGGTCCTTATGACCCATCCCTTCGTGTTTGCCCTCCACATCACAGGCAGTCTGGCTTTGTTTACATTGTGCTGCTTGAAAGCATGAGGGTTCTCAAATTGGTAAACAAGTGGCATCTTGATTTTTACGTCGCCACTAGCATTAGCACACAGCAAAACGGTTAACCTGTCCTTCATTGGTTTATGGCCGGGCATAGCCTTCTTTTCCTGGGTAATGTAGGTCCTCTTCTGCTTCCTCTTCCAGAACAATCCGGTCTCGTCGCAGTTGAAGACTTGTTGCGGGATGTAGCCTTCGTCCTCCACTAATTTTGTGAAATTTTTCACTAATTCTTTTGCAGCTTCAGCGTCGGTACTAGCAGCCTCTCTATGCCTTACCACACTGTGAATGCCACTTCTCTTGCGAAACTTTTCAAGCCATCCTCTACTGGCTTTAAATTCCTCACTTTCACCACTCATAGAAGGATAGTTTTGCAGCAAATCGCCATGAATCTTCCTGGCTTTCTCGCATAACATTGCCTCGCTTACGCTATCCCCTGCAAGTTGCTTCTTGTTCAGCCACACTAGCAACAGTTTTTCCACCTCTTCCAGCACTTGAGGCCTCTGCCTGGTTAACGCTGTAAGTCCTTTTGCAACATCAGCTGCTTTAATAGATTCTTTCTGCTTTAGAATAGTCGAAATCGTAGATTTTGACTTCTTGTACTCGGCGGCAAGATCAGTAACACGAATGCCACGCTCATACTTTTCAATAATTTCTTTCTTTGCTTCGATTTCGATTCTCTGCAAAACTTTCTTCTCACCCCTCTTCACTTGCTTAGAAGCCATGGTTAACTGCAGAAGCACACAAAATGCTGTAGAGCACAAAGAGTTCACAGGTAATGCACGCATGTCTGACTGAGAACAATGAACAGGGAGAGGCTGAACATGTGCTTAAATACAGCAATCGGCGCGTACGAACCGGAAGGGAAATGAAATGGAGCACAAAGAGTTCACAGCGAAAGCACACACGCACATGCAAGCACGCACGTCTGACCGAGAACAATGCAACATGTGCGGAAATCATATGCACTCACAAACCGAAAGGGAAACTGGCTTGTTCGTATACTGAGTTTGTGGTTGTGAACTGAGGCAAAAGTTTGGCGAACTTTTTGGTCATAAACCGAGTTGTACGTGTACCGACACGTTCGTGAACCGAGGTTCCACTGTATTTTGTTAACTGCCACATAACTACATTAACCACTAATTTTCACCAAAATCTGCCCATCATAAAAGCTTATTGGTCCCATTCACATCTACTCTGTGCCCTTTGTGTATTGAAATGTTACAAGGAGAAAGAACAGCAGATCATGTTGTTTTTGAACATGCACATTATATCAGTTACGTCAATATCAATGTAGAGCACATTTAAAACCTCAGTAATGCTGTAGCTAATGTGCTTTACTTTAAAACATAATATAAACATAAATAAAATAAACAAAATAATACAATAAAACACAATACAACCAGCAGCAAATTGAAACAAATGACCAAGCGGAGAGAACTATCAGCATCACTAAAGGTCACGGAAAGTGAAGGAATAGAAATGCTTTTTCAGCCTACTTTTAAGCAGTTCAATTGAAGGTAACTCCTTAATGTAATTAGGTAAAGAATTCCACAGACAAGGTGCAGCAATTGCAGAAGTCATGTCCCCCTTAGATTTACACTTAGTGCGAGGGGCAACAACAGACAACTAACCGGTACATCTAAGCTCTCTGGATTGCTGGTGTAAAACCCACAATTTGGATAAATAAACAGGAGCATACCCATGTATTGATTTAAAAACCAGCAGCAAAATTTTAAAATTCTGAAGCTAGCAGGTGGACAGTGTAAAGAGGCTAAAATTGGAGATACAGAGTCAAACTTTCTTGCCCCAACCAAGAAATGAGCAGCAGCATTCTGAACCAACTGCAACCTGTGTATCAGGAAATTTTGCTAGTCCCATGATACAATGATTTACAGTAATCAAGCCGAGAAAAGATAAAAATGAGTAACTTTCTCAAGATCCCTAGGAGATCGAAAAGGCTTAACCTTGGCTAAAAGACAAAGATGGAAAAAGCAACTCTTGACCACAGAATTAATCTGTTTCTCAAAAAAGAGGTTTCTGTCAAAAATGACCCCAAGATTACAAACTTGAGGTTTGCAAATTCCACAAAAGAGCCAAGAAATTTAAAATCAATTTGAGCTTTGGTTGCAGGACCAGCTAACAGCACTTCCATTTTGTTTTGATTAACACTAGAATTACCAGAGTCTACGAAAAAACTCGTAGATCCGGCCCACCTTAAATCCGTTCGCACCTCTCTGCCAGTGTCTTTTGCCCTCTAAATGTGCCGATAAAGACAAGCTGCAAGCAGCCGGCTATTCCATCCCCCCACCGACTTAGAACGTGCACAAACTTCTCCCAGCTCATGCCTTGATTGATTATCTGGGAGTGAAGTAGAGTTTTAGAGTGGAAATAATAGATTGTTATTTGGAACACACGCATTTCATGTGTGTTCCGTTTCTACAGTAATCTGTGTGAGCACATTTTTAAAACAGAAACGTTTTTCATATTTTAGTAGTAAATGACAAAATGTAGGCATAAACTATATAATGTATGAAGCCTGAAATTCCAAAGATCAAGTAAACACTTTCACAAAAGGTTCAAGGAAAAGACGACCGCTTCTGTGGCGTAGCGGTAAGATTTGCTGACTTGTAATCAAGAGTCCCCGGTTCGATCCTGACTCACTCCTATATTTGCCGTTTTCAGTAGTGAGCTGTTCTTATCTATCCTAATAAAAGGCAAAGCCCTCACTCACTCATCACTAATTCTCCAACTTCCCGTGTAGGTGGAAGGCTGAAATTTGGCAGGCTCATTCCTTACAGCTTACTTACAAAAGTTATGCAGGTTTCATTTCGAAATTCTACGCGTAATGGTCATAACTGGAACCTCTTTTTTGTCCATAGACTGTAATGGAGGAGGCAGAGTCGCGTATCGCGTCATCACGCCTCCTACGTAATCACGTGAACTGAAAACAAGGAGGAGCCCCAAAGAGCGCTGAAGAAAACATTTTCCGTCAACCCCCACACTCCCCCCCGCCCTTCCGCACATCACTGCATTTTCGTTAATGAAGTGAGGTAATACTCCAGCTCCACCTTCTTCACAAGTTTGTTCACCAAATTATTTGTCAATTATATTTCACAGTAAGAATTTGCAGCACGACTCAAACGCAGGAACGAAGGTAAATGGCGTTAATTGTTGAGTGTCTTTTAATACTGTGTAAGCATACATATTAAGACGTGCAATTAAATGTGTGCATTTACGGGGTGATTTCTCAGGCTTAAAAGCTCGCCTTTTATTAAAAAGGTAAATGTAAACTGTTTTCATTCTGAAGGGCACAAACCACGTTGGATTTCAGCCGTTAAACGCGCAAAAATGTTGGTACACCAGATAAATAAGCGCAACATATTATCAGTTGTATTGTATGCTTACAATACATATAGAAATGTGTTAATCATTAACTAATAGTATGGGATGGTGTTTTTCGACTCAGCTACAGATGCCGATGGAGACCAAAACTGCTTTGGAAAAATATGAACGCCTTGGGGCCGATCTGGAAGAAGGTAGCGCAGCTCCTTGATTTAAACGATTCCATGTCTTGGTGGGTTTGCGTAGCTTATTCTCAATATCTTTACACCTGTTTTTAAGACTTATTGACTGAAACGGGCTTTCACGAAAAAAGTTAGGGGTTTGCTACAGGATACACCCTCCACAAGTTAAGCAAGTAAAAATAAAGGTATATATTTCTGTTTTATTTAAACCTTTTAAGTTTGTATGCATAGCCCCATTTGGCTGTTTTAGTTTTTTTTTTTTTTCTTTCTTCAGTAATATTTAATCTCCTTAAAGAAAAACAACATATGCATTTTACTTTTGTTGTATCTCTCTAGTAATATTTTAGTGTAAAAGGATAACCAGTATTTAAACCTTTTATGTTACTTTGTAAAGTTATTTTACACAATGTTGAAAAATTAATAAGAAAGCTACATATTTTGGCAGCTGCTGCTTTAATTTTCAATGAAATGAAAAAAGCTCTCCAAGAGAAAACCTCAATGAAGAAGAAACAGTCTGCACTATCTAAAAAGGAGAAACCCTCATTTATAAAGGTTTGCTGCAGTTGACTTAACTGAAAATAAATGAATAGTTCCTATGTGTATAATACATATTTATCTATTTGACTTATGCCTTTATTCCAGCAACTTGCAACATCTGAGGTACAATTTGTTACATTACTTTTGTTTTTTGCAGCACAGGCAGGTGAAGTGACTTCCTCAGGGTCACACAGTGGTGTCAGTACCAGGATTTGAACTGACAAGTTCCGGGTTTGCTGAAATAAAGAAAGAAAGAAAAAAAAAAACGAAAACGGGCAAATGGGGCTATGCATACAAATGTCTATCCATCCATTATCCAACCCGCTATATCCTAAATACAGGAGCCAATCCCTGCCAACACAGGGCACAAGGCAGGAAACAAACCCCGGGCAAGGTGCCAGCCCACCGCAGGGCGCACACACCCACACACCAGGGACAATTTAGAATCGCCAATGCACCTAACCTGCATGTCTTTGGACTGTGGAAGGAAACCGGAGTACCCAGAGGAAACCCAGACAGACACGGGGAGAACATTCAAACTCCACGCAGGGAAGCGAACTCGGGTCTCCTAACTGGCACCTTTCACTGCGCCACCATGCCGCCCGCATTCAAACTTAAAAGGTTTAAATAAAACAGAAATATATACCTTTATTTTTACTTCCTTAACTTGTGGAGGGTGTATCCTGTAGCAAAGCCCTAACTTTTTTTATGAAAGCCCCTTTCAGTCAATAAGCCTTAAAAACAGGTGTAAAGCTAAACTTGCAGCACCGCTATTCAATTACACTTACCTAACGCCTCTCCTAAGGGGAGATACTGTGGGATGTGGGCATCAGTCAAAGCACCAATCACAGGCCCGATTAGAAAGCGGGAAGCTGTGATTTGTCATCTCCCTCCCATGTAACGATCACAGCCCTTGTTAACAACGCACTGTGTATGTATGTGTATATGTATATATGTGTATATGTATATATATGTATGTATATGTATATATGTATATATATGTTTACATAATCTCTTTAACACACTACTTCTCTGCTGCGAAGCGCGGGTATTTGGCTAGTTGTAAATATTATACAGTACACACATACACTTGGTTTGTGACTGTAACACACGGTGTACATTTATAGGACTTGTAAAAAGTTTTTTTTTCTTTCACTTTTATTCTCTCTAAATCACGATCACGATACATACTGTCGCCCCCCCCACCCAGGGATTTGACACTGTTAGTTTTTATTTGAAACTAGGAATAACTGGAGATGTGAGTGGTGTTTTGAGACAATGGAACTGGACATTCTCTCATTTAGAGGGATTAAAGCTAACACACAAAACGCTGGCGAATCTGCCTTCTTCGTATCTCAGTCACTTGACTTTTTTTTTTAAATTTTTTTATTCAGTTTTATTGAGTGTTCTTGCTTGAAGTAGTATGCTCCTTATGGTCTATGATGTCAAAAAAAAAAAAGAGACATAGGTATATATGATATTTGGAATTATTCATTTTATGACCTTATAGTACATTTCAGAAAACTTTGTGGCACGGATGCAACATTATTCATATTCATTCGCAGTTATTCCGTTTCAATCCGGGTTTAAGTATGTCAATGGTACTCTTTAGCAGTGAAAGTGAAACAACATCAGAGGGTCGAAAGCAATGCCATGATTAACGACAGGAAGTGCATAACTAGTTGGAACAATGCCAGAGTGGATAGTATTGATTTTACAGGTTTTAACAGTGGGTAGATGTACTGTGATTTCCCCCACATAAGAATCATGTCAATCAACTAAAGCAATAATAATACATTTTATTTGTATAGTGCCTTTCCCATGCTCCAAGTGCGTCACAGAATTTCAGACTGAACAGGGAAAACACAGAAAAAAGAAAAAAAGTACAAAAAAATGAAAAAGATCAAATACACATCATTGGATACAAAGTAATATAAGCCTAAATCACTAAATAAAGATAATTAAGGGAAATGCAAAGCTTTAAATTAGAGTAATAGACAGTTAGCCAGAATAAAATACAAAAATACAAATACTAGAAGAAAATCTTAAACAAATAGAATTATTTATTATACAAATGCAAATCATCCTGAGGAACTGGACAGAAATGTAAACTGAAAGGAAAGGTCAGAATGAAGGGTGAATGAAATGTCTTCCTTAATAAGTGAGTTTTAAGCTGTTTTTTAAAATAATTGAGTCCGCATATCTAATAAATTTAAATTTTAAGCCATCTTTATTATGCAAAATAAAGAATGGAACAGGAAATAAACATATTGCACATACCATTAAAAAGGCTGTCTTTGAAAGGTGTACCGTATAGTAAAAAAAAAAAACTTGATAATAAATCTGAATATTCAAAGAGATCTCTTTTCAATTATTTTGGTTCCCCATTGAATGCAAACAAGCAAGCCTAACTAGACTTTAATATTCCCTTTCAAAACATCTTTTTGAACATGAAGAAAAATTTTATGTAAAGGTAAACCAAAGAAAATTTAGATAGCTTTTGCTGAGGCAGTATTCAATCAACAGATATCAAAACAAACCCTACAATACAGCCTTGTGAAGGAAGCTTTCATACTTGTCACACTGCTTCTGTTGAAAATCCTTTTTCAACAGAAATTGATGTTGGGGAACAGTTTTTTTCATATATATATATATATATATATATATATATACAGTATAATATAATTTTCCTTAATTAGAATTTATTTATATGAAACAATGTCTTCAATTCCATTTGCTTTCTAACTGTAAACATATTCAGCAATTTAACATGCATATATCAAAAAATATAAAAATAATGCGTAACCCTGGCAAGACAGTTTTTGGGACAACACTATAGCAGTATATACACAAAAGGCTGGTATAATGGCCCACCTATCTGCAGTCCTGTACCTGCTGTCCTGATTAATGGCCTAGTTCCTATGCTGCTGTTATGTTACACTACACTCTAATTCTTGCATTCTGCCATTGTATATATTCCTGAAAGGCTGCTACACCTATCTGCTGTCTTAACCTGGCTGGCTGGCATTCCTTCATTACTAGGCTACGTACATAATATAGCACCGTCTGGTTGCACTATTTTATTTAAGTGCACTGCTGTTTTTTGTTGCAAGTCAGTTTTGTTTTTGCTTGTAGGTTTCCGGAAAGGAAAAAAAAAAAAAATCAGTTGTACTTTTTGTTTTGATTATCTCCAAAATATAAGGATAAGTTAAGTGAGGCCAGAAAAGCAGTAGGAGGTGAAGAAAAAAAAGGGTTAATCTGGGCAGTACATATAATTTTATTGTGTCAATATATACTCCAGCATTGGACCCTGTATAAATAAAAGGTAAAGTACCACTTCCGGTTAACGGAAATAGCCCAAAAGTTGATAGAAGTCTACATTTTGTACCTAATACTTGTATGCAAAATTTTATTGACCTAAGTGAAAGCATACTGAAGTTATTGTGTTTATTCACACACACACACACACACACACCCACACACAGAGACATAATTCCAAAAAAGGTATTTTCGGACTTGGGGTGTGGGCAGAGAGGTCCATTCAGAGGTAGATTTGTGGATAAAAGTGAAGTTGATAGAAGGGGCTGCTGAGCTGGAAGAAAATTGGAAATGGAAGACCAAAATGTAGAATCTGGTGTGTCATTCAAAGAACATAATAATAATAATAATACATTTTATTTATATAGCGCCTTTCCCATGCTCAAGGCACTTACAGAATAAATAAAGAACGGCAGAATATACAGTATATAGCATTGTACAAACCAGATAAATAAACAAAGAAGATTAAGACAGTAAATTCTGAAAAAAAAAAAAAAACAGACAACATAATTGATGGTCTCGCACACACATACAGGTTACATGAGCATCTTGACAGAGAAGTAAACTGAGAGAGAGATAATAAAGTCAAGTAGAGCTAAAAGCCTTCCTGAACAGATGAGTTTTGAGTTGTTTTTTAAAAGAATTCATGGAGTCAGCTGACCTGATTAATTTTGGTAGGTCATTCCAGAGTCTGGGCGCTATACAGCTGAAGGCCCTGTCACCCATGGAGTGTAGATTAGTGAACTTTATGCCAAGAACCTTTGTCGGACAGAAATGGTAGTTTGAATCCAATGCCAGAACCATAGCATAATGTGTGCAGGTGGTTAGATAAAGGTGATAAATTATGTGTTTTGAAGGTTGGGGATTTTGAAAATTGAATACCAGGAAAAGAGGGGCTGCAGGGCAGAGGTCATGATGCCAAACAGTTTGAATTGGTTAGGGTTTGTAGGATGCATTGTGGAAAAGTGTATACATTGCTGTAGGGCTGGGAAATAAAATAATAAAGATAATTATCGCAAAATAAATTTTTCTATATAGAAATATAAGACACCAGTAACGACGCACTGCACAATAATGTGCAGTGAATACACTTGACTTGAGCATTCATAGTTTTCGTACTCTTTCTCTGTACATTTAGCATTCGTTTACTCACAGGTTGATGCGCTTGCTGCTTCCTGAGCAGCTCTTCTTTTCTCCACCCTAGCGGCCCGCTTTTCTCTTCATTCGTCGGCATCTTTTTGTGTTAAGTGCCAGCTTAAATAATCAGTTTTAAGTCTCCAATCTCCCTCAAGAATGATTTAAGATATGAAAAGGAAGGGGAAGTGATGGTGAAGATGGTAGAGAATGAGAACAGCGCTCATGCGCATGCACTGCAAGGCCTCTCTGCTGGCTGCTGCCGAGAGTTGATTCTACAATAAAATTAAATAAAAAGAGGAATAACCTTGGAGGTCAATAATCACCCTGAAAGCGGATAGTAGACTTTGCATAGTATATGTGTACCAAATTTCAGGTAAATAGTTCAAACGGTTTGCAAGCTACAGGTAATTTAAAATCCTGGACAGACAAATGGACCGCCACAGTAGCGTGTTATGCAAGAAGATGGTCAATGCAATGTTGCTGGAATTCATTCCATCCATGTTTTGACAGACAACACGAAAAGTCAATTGTAATGAGAATTAATACCTCACTGAACCAATCATGTAGATGGAATGGAGTCACAGCCACATTTGGTTAGGTTGACACACACACAGCACAGAGCATAGGTGTAGTAGCTGGCAGCAGCACAAATACTAAAGTTTGAGATACTGCAGCCTTGCACACCAGTATGTCAGGATTGGGACCGAGATAAGAGAAAATATGACAAATGTTAATGAAACCTCAAAATTTAAAAAAAAAAAAAAAAAAAAAATCAGTATTACCTTATAAAATGCTTGAAGGATGAGAGGGTTTTTAGCACAGAGGGTAATATTGTGGCCTGCCAGGTCCAAAACATTGACGGCACTGAGAGACAGTACTGCAGTAATGGGGATTTCTTGTGCCTTGAATGAATGAATATTAGTTTTATGTTCTTCTTTATTTACATTTGAAAGCTGTATGAACTCCTACTGCAGAACATTATACAACCGTGTTTCAAATAAAATAGGTACATTTGTCATGTTCGGCTTCTGACAGAAAATATTTAAACCAGAATTAACTTTGATATCTTCACATTTCACTTCGGAGTAAAAAGGATCCTTTTAAGCTTGTTAGAAATAGTAATATGATTTATATTGTGATATATGTCTATCGACTGAAAATTGTGATTTTTTTTTTTTTTTCCCCCCTATATCGCCCAGCCCTACATTGCTGCCATTGGCTTCAAAGATAATGCAAAGGACTCTAAAGTTGTAAAACATCATAGTCTTAAGAAAATATCTAAGTTGAAGATAGAAAAACATAGTGGTTTCTGGAATAGCAGGTGGACCAAGGAGAAAAGGATGTATCGAGCTTCCTAATGAAAGCAGTGGGAAGGGAGGGCATCTTTGACAGGCACCTTTTGAAGATTTGAAGAGAGATTTTAATTTGTAAACATGCCATCAATGACAGAGGTTTACATGATTTTAATCATATTGAAATGCCATTGAGCTTAAAACTTCCTAGAGTAAGTTTCAGCATAGACAGTCAAGGCCTTTTCATCATCAAGGATCAGTAGAGGTCTTCGATAGGGTAGAGTGAGAACCACATCTGTTACGTGCAGGAAATGTGAGTGGACAAATCCATTGTAGTCTGAATCAATCAGATTGTGGAAGACCACCTGAAGACTGGAAGTTTGGCAAGCAATTTTGCATCATAGATCAGCATAATCTTTTTCAGTTGACATAGAGATTTGATTTTTGAAAGAAAATTAAGGCATATTTACCATTTTTAAATAAATGGGTGCCAACTGGTTCCAACAAGTCAAAAAGATCTTTGTGGAAAGACCTGAGGCACTGGGGAAGTAACAAGCTTTCTTCAGTTCAGAAAATGTGATAGGGCAGTCTAGCATTCATGCATCATCTTCGTATAGCCTCTCCAAAATATGATTAGAGCAGGGGTTCTCAGTGTCGGTCCTGGGGGCCCACTATTGCTGCAGGTTTTTGTTCCAACCAGCTTCAGTTGTTAATTGGACTCCTGGGCTAATTAAGTGAATTGTTATTTGCCAGATTCTGTGTTGTGGGACAAATATAGAAATTAGAAAACTGTTTGGTTTGATTTTATATAAAAAAAAAATATATATAATATATTAAAATGTACCAAGCAGTTAAATGGGGAAATGTATTTTTGTTTTCTTTTTAACAATATTTTCATCTTGATTTTCATTCAATTTTTTGTTGGGTGTTCTAATTGTTTAATTAATTCATTATTGTCTAATTAGTGGGTCTAACGCTGAAGTAGTTGCAGCCTTTCATGATTCAGTTCTGTTTGCCTGGCTGTCTGCTCTGCTGGTTGTCATTATTAAGATACAATGAAGGGAGCAAACTGCACAGAGAAAGGGCAGAATAGAATGAAATCAACAAAAGGTTGTTAAGCATTTAAATCTATAGCAAAAGCAGAAATATTCCTAAATGTCTTATAAATGTAAAACATGCTGTGGTGCTTTCTTAATATAGAATAAGAGGAGAAAAAAATACCGACTAATTAATTGAGATCAGTATTATCAGGTGTTGTCACTGATTATGAATCTGGTTGGAACAAAAACCTGAAACCACAGTGGGCCCCCAGGACTGATGTTGAGAACCCCTGGATTAGAGGGTAAAGTGGAAGTGTTAGAGATATCAATGAAAATGTTAGCAGAAAATGACATATTAGGAACTCCAAGTCATTTTTAATAAAAGGCTCAGATTTATTCTGAGTGGCAGCGATGCAAATACATTTCATAAATAATGAAAATCTATAAACATTTCCCATGTCTCACTTACACTTGTAATTAGAGATCATTTTTCAAAGCATGGCCTTCTGCTGTTTTTTTTTTTTCCCTTTTTATTGTCTTGATGCAAGCATTTAAATTATATCTTGCTTTGTGCTCATATAGAAACAACTTTTGCATTTATTGTACTTAATGCGTATTTGTAACAAAAATGGAAAAAATTGCTCGCAAATCCACTTACTTCTCCTCGGCCTTTGACCATGCTGTGTCTTTAGGGACACATCCAATGTTTCCACACACATATTAATTTTAAAAAGTAAAATTATAGTGTGCAAACCTGCTCTCCTACAAAGAATGAATATCTTTTGAATATGCCGCTGCATTTAGTTGTGTTGCTTAGTTTTTGTTTTTTGTTGTTTTTGGCGTCATAGTAGCTTCATTCCAGATAAAATTAAGTTAGACATGTAATATGCCTCATCCATTTCAGATTTGATTCCTGAGCTTAGTTAACCTCAGCAACAGCATAACTTTGCTGCTGTATTTGATAATTTGAAGTTGCTGTATAGCATTCTTATACAATAGGAAAAAAATGTGTGTGTGTGCTATAATATACAACAGAATAGCTGTTGGTCTATCTCAAAGTGGGAACGAGTTCAGATACTGCACATTAAGCAATCAATTTAAATATATGTATGAATTTAACCCAGAAAAAAAGTCATAAACACCGAAATATATGGTAATAGATATGGTCAGATTATTGTGGAGAACCATTGCATCTGTGAAATGTTAAGTTCTTTACTAATTTTTATACTAGAGGAAGAGTAGAATGAAAGAACGGTGACTCATAGATTGGACAGTTATGAACTTTAATTCATAATCTGAATCTACCATACCTGTATCAGAAAGATGGGATTCTATTACTTCTATGACACAGTTTTTGTACTCTGCATATCGCATTATGTATTTTTGTTAAAATCTGCTTGTTGTCAGCTACGTATTTGAAGAATCATTATATGAGAAGCAAGTGAACAAAATTCTGTATTTTAAAGGAAGAATGCTTTGAAGCATTTTTGCAGAGCATATAGTGGACTTCTAAGCCCTATTTTGACAAAGTTACTAATGACTAAGAAAAAGATATAATTTGCTCTGAAGTAGAAGTGATTGTGAGGGTAAAACTTGGAAGGACCAGAAGGAAGCAGTAGAACAGGGAATGCGCTGTTCAACAGAGGGTATAGGGAGTTATTGAGAAAGGTGCCTAACATAAGCAATATATGGAACTGAAGGCAACTTTCTTTTGCATCTCAAATAATTAAACATTACTTCTCCTCCTGATGAGAGCCCATGTATGGGACTTTTAAGATTCCACATTAAGACTGAGAAGAGTGAGAAGGACAAATACTGTAGAAAAATACATGAGACAATTTTTTGGCCACATGTGTGACTCCCCTTTCCTCCTGCAGAGCGCCAGCCACATCAATATTGCCTCTGGGCTGAAAAACCCAGCCAGATAACCCAGTACTCATCCCAAATCCTCCTAGACCCTCAGGATGAGCCTTAACAAGAACAAAAGATAACATCTCCATAAATAAAACAAATACCCCCAACACCTGTCCTGCCACACCACAAACACAATAAATGTCAAACAAAACCTTTATAAAACAAGCCTCTTAATTTGTGTGGGTGTGACATAAACATCCAGCTTGAATGCAACCCCCAGCACCTCCAACAAAAAGGTGCTGATATAGCTGAATCGAAGAGGCTGTAATGTGTAGTAGAGGTGTACTTTGTCACTAGAAGCCCAACTATACAAAAGGGTACTGATATAGAGGAATATAAAAACAACAAATGAGAGGTAATAAAGTATTACAAAGTGGCATGCTGGGTTTGATGTCCCACCATAAATCGGGTGTAGATAAAGTAGGGCAATTAAAGTAAGCAGGAAACGAGAAGCCCTATCAGGAGAGTGTTGCATTGTCCTTAGTAGACAAAAGTAAAGTCTTTACTCATATGGTGCTGCAGCCATACTTGATTATCAAAAAGTCAGCCATATAGTTCACCTCCTCCAGTTGAAATGAGAGGTTAAATTAGACCTGCATGTTAAAGTTAATAAAAAGCGACTGTCCATTACATAAATTACAATAGCAACTATCCAACCAAAACATCAAGAACTGTTCTTAAAATTGATGTTTGAATAGGAGAATATGATCTAAAATATTTCACTGTGTTCTAGCGATCTTCAGAGTAACATTTTGGTGATTCATGGGGTACCAGGCCATTCTTGGGTGCATCACTAGGCAAGAGTCAACTTGGTTGGGGAATCAATACTTACTTACACATTCAGCAGCTGGTATATTTGTTGTTGCATAGGGCTTGAAATTTTTTTGTTTCAAGTTGTCATCAGCACTCTTAAGGAGGTAAATTTGTTCGTAAACTAATACATTTGGTGAACACATAAACCAAAACCTAAATAAATGAAGGGGTTAAAAGTCAGACAGTGGTAGAACTTGTCTATCATGCTCATGCTGAAGCTTGTTCATTGCTGTTATCTAGAAAATCAGAGTTTTCAGTTTATCAACCATTCTAAGCCTCTCCTGAAATGCAGCAGTCCTGTCTGTACTTGTGATCTGCAGACAGCCTTTCACCAGCTGTCTCTGTGACTAATATTGCAGGCACACTGAGATCTGAGAGAGGCGGTTATGTGGACTTTTATATTACAGAGGCAAGGGGTCTTGAAATTCAGAAAATTTTTTCAGTGAAACACTGTGATTGAATTTATGAATGCAGGTTTCTCTAAACAATTCATCCCTTCTTTGATTCTGTGTAATTATGCTGATGGGAATTACGAGGGCAATCCCAAAAGTAAGGTCTCCTATTTTTTTTAGAAATACAAACAACCGTTTATTTTCTATAATATTTACATCATTTTAAAGGTTAAAGAATTATTTATTTTTCTACATAATCGCCATTTCGGTCGATGCATTTTTGTAGACGCTGTGGTAGTTTTAGAATGCCCATGTCATACCAGCTTGCCGCCATGTCCTTCAGGAAGTGTTGAACCTCATCTTTTACCTCTTCTTTGGAGCAGAATCGCCTTCCGGACAAATGTTCTTTCAACTCAGGGAACAGGTGGTAGTCACTGGGTGCAGAGAACATCCAGAGTGATCCTCCGATCTTTACGCATGTTTTCCTCAACCTTCGCGACTGTCACGTCGGAAATTGACGGTCTCCCGCTCCTTTGTTCGTCGTGAATTTCAGTACGACCGGCTGTAAACTCTCTATACCACTTGCGAACGTTTTTGACATCCATGCACGACTGTCCATACACTTCCGTCAATTGGCGATGAATTTCAACTGGTTTAACGCCTTTTGCGTTCAAAAATCGAATAACTGCGCAAACTTCACACTTGACGGTAGCATTCAACGGGAGCTCCATTTTTAAGGGCTGCCAAGCCAAGATTGAGCACCCCAGCGAAGCCGTGCATGCTTGTTTGGGAGTGGAGGAAGCACCAATCACAACCGTGTGGCCAACAGCCGTACATACAGTTTCTCTACGTTCCCACCGCTTTGGAGACCTTACTTTTGGGATTGCCCTCATATAATAAGAAGCAATAACTCCACTCTTTCAGCAGTTCCTCTGTGGTTTTAGATATATTAAGATATCAATATACACTACCAGTCAAAAGTCTGGACAAACTCAGATATTATGTTTTTGGCAGAAATGGTACCTTTTTATCAGGGTACTGTTGCCTTGGGTATATCTTAATATCAATTTATTACTAGTGTTTAATGGCCAATAGTTTTATACAACTGATGAAATTGCCATCTTGAATTTCTTTCTTTTTTTTTTTTGCAATTTCTTTTTGGGAGGGTTAAGTAGTGCTAGATTCTGTGGAAGTTGTCATGTTGCCATCATCATTCTTACATTCATTCTTATTGCTTGAAAACAATAAAGGTAGATTTGCCAAATTTTTAAGTTGATTTTGGAAAAAGTTGTTTACTTTTTTTTCCTCTTCTGATTCAAGTGCAGTTTTATAAAAGCAGAAGGGAATTAATATTTGTGTAAAAAAATGACAACATGAAATAGTCTGTTAATGTGTTTCTTTTAATTCCACATGCTTTTTCTTCTAGGAGGTATGTTTATGCCTGTAGCTTGGTGGTAGTGCTGGGCGGTATGACCAAAATTCTATATCACGGTATTTTTCAAAATTATACCGGTTTCACGGTATTGGACGGTATTTTTTTCCCATGCATGAGTGGATATTAACCACATTTTCCACTGCAATTACTGGCTAAGAGTAACCTATTCCACTGTCATGAGAATTGTACATTGTACAAAAAAACATTTCAATGTGCACACAAGTGTTAATACAGGTTTGCATGGCCCCATAAAGTGATAGTTTTCAAGGGGGTGGCACTAATGGAGAGAAGGAATCACATTGCATGACAGATGCAGTCAAAATATAGAGCCTTTTTATTGAACAAAGTTTGCAAACAACTTAAACTAAGATTTTAACATATTTTCAACCATCCAAAGAGGCATTTAGTCTTAGTCAAATATCCAGATGTGCTTGTCAAAAGTTGTATTGCACTGAACATTTAGAAAAGGAATAAATAGTAAATATTTTTTGTAAACCATCTACACTTTGTTAATGTTAACAGTATCTGTCCACTGACACGTTAACGTGACTTTTTAAACAACTTTACCATCATTAAACTGCATAATATTTAAACTAATAAATAATAACAATACAATAAATAAATAACAGCGCAGCTTTCAGTAATAATACTGTTACTTCCAAGACTTCAAGCCCAGGTGCATTGCACAGTATTCACCAAATTAAAATAAAATAAAACCAGTACAACTTGGTGATGACATCTTTCCCATCTGAACCATCATTAAGGCAAACTGCATTAACTCTTTTAGGGCTAATTTTTTTTTGTTTCTTTTCTCCCAGGGCTGAATATTTTTCCAAAACTAACTTTTTTTAAAAAAGAACAGAAAGCAATTGTTTAACATATCAAATCAACAAAAAATATTTATTTTTGACAAATGTTACCGTTTTGCATGTTGTATGAGCCTGCATACTATATGATTTCACATACTATGATTTCACATACTGTACATATTACAAAGCAAAGTCCTGCAAAGTATGATATCGCTCAAAGCAGCCAATTGCATGCCTCAGGAGAGAGCAACCTGAAGTAGTCCAGCGGCTGGTAATCTGTTGTGTCCAACAGCAAGCCATGCCGTCTTGTGAAGTCCGGTAGCCAGTTCGGCTCCCACGGATCAATGTCTGGGTATTCTTCCCATGCGAACCTTGCATCGGCTGTGCAAATGCGCTCAGCTGGCAGCCGAACAGCTGGGGCGGCATCGGCTGGTGTTCGATCCACTGATGCTGGCTCCTCACTCTCTTGCTCGATCTCCTGATCGCTGTCAATAAAATCCGATTCTGAAAAATCAGAGTCCGACTCAGAGATAATGCGCAAAACATCGTCTGCTGAGTATTTTCTTTTCTGCACTCGCTTCGCTCCCTTGAGATGTGGATGCCATCTTGCTTTTGCTTACATTTGTTGACATTTCGCAAACTCATGCATACTCAAGGATTAGATGTGGTGTCAACGAGTCTAACATTCCTCCAAGCAGAGAGGGCATGCCTGTGACGTGACAGTGAGTTTTGTCCCCATTAACAGCTGATTGTTGCCCTCTATCACAGGATGTCGACTTTTGTCGACATTCGCCCTCAACCCCTCCTGTCGACAAAAGTCGACATCCGCCCTAAAAGAGTTAATATGGACCTTGCTTCAAGCTAAGCTATATACATAAATAATAAAACTGTAACTTGCATTTATAATGCTATTTGTGGTATAGCCCTATGGAAGCGTATCAGGGGCACAGTGAAGGAAAAAAAAAATCAAACTATTATGTTGAGATTAAAGTTGACATTTCCACTTTATTCTCATAGTTTAGTTTACGACATTCTACTTTAATGACAAAATAAACTTCATCCTAAAATCAATGTTTAATTTACTAGATTTTCTCAAACCCCGTCATAAGATATGTAGCACATGAAATGCTTTGTGTTAAGCGTTCCCCAAACCCAACTGTTAATCGCTGCGTGCTTCTTAAACTGACTTCCTCTTGCACTAAGAGGCAGTGATTGCCGCACAGAATACATTCACTTCATGATATTCCTGCTCTGAAAATGTAGAATGCTAAGATAATTTTTCATGATGAAATGCATTAAAACAGATATTAAACATGCACGGTAGTGTGGCGGTAGTGCTGCTCCCTTGCAGTAAGGGGTACCCTGGTGTACGTTCAGTGTAGAGAACTTTATGGCAGGTGTGACGAGGCTCCAAAAAACTGGATGAATGAATGGGTATCGCACAGGTTTAACTTTAAATACTGGGTTCGTGATCTGGTGGTCGAAGACATGAACACAGAATTTAATGGATGTTCTTCTGAGCGGACTGTCTTTATTGCATGCGTGCTGTCTGTCTGATGTACCAAACCCGCAGTTCCTATCCTTCCTTTTTCTTTCTCCACATAACCAATCACCACACGATAAATGTCCTTGTGAAATTAAAACTAGTTATAAACTTATATGCCATCCATTCAGGGTTGCGCCCATCCCAGCAAGCATTGTGTGCAAGGCAGGAGGAAATCCTGAACAGGGCGCCAGCACATCGCAAGGTGAATGAATACAAGCAGTACATACACTAGCAGGGTTAATATAGCATAACAAAACCGGACATCCTACATGACTTTGAAAGGAAACTGAAGCACGCTGAGTAAACCCACCAGAAAAACATGCAAATTCAAAGCAGGGAACACCCGGGACCCCATTGCTGCAAGGTAGCAGTGCAACCTCCACACCACCGTGCCCCCATAAGATTAATACATTTCATCATGAAAATTATATCAGTTATTTATCTTAGCATTATAAATGTTCAGGGAGCAGGAATATCATGAAATTAATGTATTCTGCGTGCTGCCTGCGCCTCCTCTTAGTGCAAGAGGAAGTCAGTTTAAGAAGCACGTAGCAATTAACATGGCTCTGGGAACACTCAACACAAAGTATTTAATGTGCTACATAACTTATGATGAGGTTTGAAAAAATCTAGTAAATTAAATATTCATTTTAAGATGAAGTTTAGTTTGCAATGTTCTTCTTTAATGACAAATTACGAGAGTAAAGTCAACATGTCCACTTTATTCTCGACATTTCTACTTTATTCTCACCGTTTGTCAATATTGAAGTCAACGTGTCATCACACTATTACACAATACCCAGGTACATTACACAGTATTGAAAAAAATTAAACAAGTACAACTTGGCTTGCAGTATTATCCAGTAGTATAGAAACAGTATTCACACATTTGAACATAATGGTTCACATCCGACCTTTTAAATCCAGAGTATCTCCAGACAACATACGTGACTCCTTTCTCCAGCAAAAGTTCTTCTGTGTCATCATGTTCAACTTTATTGTCTGCTACTGCTTCAGTTTCAGAATGTTCTCTGTCCATTTTCACTGCGCAATACCTCCACTACCGCATGTACTCGGTTGCATGCCTGTTTAGCGGTGTAGTAGTGAAAAAGAGCCCCAGCGCAACTCCTCCACTAACACATGTACTCCATTGCATGTGTTTAGCGGTGTAGCAGTGAAAAAGGTCCCCCTTAAAGTTCATCGCTGTGCCACGTTCCGAACATTATGTAGGCAATTTAAACTGGTGTTGCGGTATAAGAGAAATCCATATCATAACAAAAATAAACGGTTTTCAGTATGAGCCGGTATGCCGCCCAGCACTACTTGGCGGTGAGAAAATGTGTGTCGCAGAAGCTTGTTTACATCCCCTGTTAAGTTTTGTGATGCATTCAAAGTCAATGACAACCACCCTAAGTGGTTCCCTCATTAGTTCCCTTTTTTGTAAATCATAAATGGTGATGGGTTTATTCAGCTATGGGAGGGGCCAAGGAGGTCGGGTGCAATGCGAGTTGGGTGGTGGCCGAAGGCGGGGACCTTGGCGGTCCGATCCTTGGCTACAGAAGCTGGCTCTTGGGACGTGAAATGTCATCTCTCTGAAGGGGAAGGAGCCTGAGCTAGTGCGCAATGTCGAGAGGTTCCGGCTAGATATAGTCGGGCTCACCTCGACGTACAGCTTGGACTCTGGAACCAATCTCCTTGAGAGGGGCTGGAGACTCTACCACTCTGAAGTTGCGCCCGGTGAGAGCGGGTGTGGGCATACTTATTGCCCCCTGACTTGGAGCCTGTTCATTGGGGTTTACCCCGGTGGACGAGAGGGTAGCCTCCCTCTGCCTTCGGGTGGGGGGATGGGTCTTAACTGTTGTTTGTGCGTATGCGCTGAACAGCAGTTTGGAGTCCCTGGAGGGGGGTGCTAGAGGGCATACCTTCTGGAGACTTCCTCATTCTGCTGGGAGACTTCAGTGCTCACGTGGGCAATGACGGTGAGACCTGGAAGGGCGTGATTAGGAGGAATGGCCCCCCCGATCTGAACCCAAGCGGTGTTTTGTTATTGGACTTCAGTGCTCGTCATGAATTGTCCATAACGAACACCATGTTCAAGCACAGGGGTGTTCATATGTGCACTTGGCACCAGAACACCCTAGGCCTCAGTTCGATAATCGACTTTGTGGTTGTGTCGTCGAACCTGCGGCCACATGTCTTGGACACTCTGGTGAAGAGAGGGGCGGAGCTGTCAACTGATCACCACCTGGTGGTGAGTAGGCTTCGATGGTGGGGGGAGGATGCCGGTCAGGCGTGGTAGGCCCAAACATGTTGTGAGGGTCGGCTGGGAACGTCTGGCAGAGTCCCCTGTCGGAAGTAGCTTCAACGCCCACCTCCGGCAGAACTTCGACCACATCCCAAGGGATGTGGGGCACATTGAGTCCGAATGGGCCATGTTCTGTGCCTCTATTGTTGAGGCGGTTGACTGGAGCTGTGGCCATAAGGTGGTTGGTGCCTGTCGTGGCGGCAATCCCCGAACCCGTTGGTGGACACCGGCGGTGAGGGATGCCGTCAAGCTGAAGGAGTCCTACAGGACCTTTTTGTCCTGTGGGACTCTGGAGGCAGCTGATAGGTACCGGCAGGCCAAGTGGAATGCGGCTTTAGTGGTTGCTGAGGCAAAAACTTGGGCATAGGAGGCCATGGAGAATGACTTTCGGACGGCTTCGAGGAGATTCTGGTCCACCATCTGGCGTCTCGGGAGGGGGATGCAGTGCAGTGTCAACACTGTATATGTTGGGGATGGTGCGCTGCTGACCTCGACTCGATATGTTGTGGGTCGGTAGGGGGAGTACTTTGAAGACCTCCTCAATCCCACTAACATGCCTTCCAATTTGGAAGCAGAACCTGGGGACTCGGAGGTGGGCTCCCCCATCTCTGGGACTGAGGTCACCGAGGTGGTCCAAAAACTCCTTGGTGGCAGGGCCCCGGGGGTGGATGAGATACGCCCGGAGTTCCTCAAGGCTCTGGATGTTGTAGGACTGTCTTGGTTGACACGCCTCTGCAACATCGCATGGACATCAGGGACAGTGCCTCTGGATTGGCAGACTGGGGTGGTGGTCCCCCTCTTTAAGAAGGGGGACCGGAGGGTGTGTTCCAACTACAGAGGGATCACACTCCTCAGCCTCCCTGGAAAAGTCTATTCGGGGGTCCTGGAGAGGAGGGTCCGTCGGATAGTCGAACCTCGGATTCAGGAGGAACAGTGTGGTTTTCGTCCTGGTCGTGGAACAGTGGTCCAGCTCTACACCCTTAGCAAGGTCCTGGAGGGTGCATGGGAGTTTGCCCAACCAGTCTACATGTGTTTTGTGGACTTGGAAAAGGCGTTCGACCGTGTCCCTTAGGGAATCCTGTGGGTGGGTACTCCGAGAGTATGGGGTACCAGACCCCCTGATAAGGGCTGTTCGGTCCCTGTACGATCGGTGTCAGAGCTTGGTCCGCATTGCTGGCAGTAAGTCGAACCCGTTTCCAGTGAGAGTTGGACTCCGCCAGGGCTGCCCTTGTCACCGATTCTGTTCATAACTTTTATGGACAGAATTTCTAGGCGCAGCCAGGGCATTGAGGGGGTCCGGTTTGGTGGACTCAGGATTGGGTCACTGCTTTTTGCAGATGATGTTGTCCTGTTTGCTTCATCAGGCCGTTATCTTCAGCTCTCTCTGGATCGGTTCGCAGCCGAGTGTGAAGCGGCTGGGATGGGAATCAGCACCTCCAAATCCGAGACCATGATCCTCAGCCGATAAAGGGTGCAATGCCCTCTCAGGGTTGGGAGCGAGACCCTGCCCCAAGTGGAGGAGTTCAAGTATCTCGGGATCTTGTTCACGAGTGAGGGAAGAATAGAGCGGGAGATCAACAAGCAGATCGGTCTATCGTGGTGAAAAAGGAGCTGAACCGCAAGGCAAAGCTCTCAATTTACCAGTCAATCTACGTTCCTACCCTCCCCTATGGTCATGAGCTATGGGTAGTGACCGAAAGAACGAGATCGCGAATACAAGCGGCTGAAATGAGTTTCCTCCGTAGGGTGTCTGGGCTTTCCCTTAAAGATAGGGTGAGAAGCTCAGTCATCCGGGAGAGGCTCAGAGTAGAGCCGCTGCTCCTCTGCAATTGAGAGGAGTCAGATGAGGTGGCTCGGGCATCTGATCAGGATGCCTCCAGGACACCTCCCTGGGGGGGTGTTCCCCAGGGCCTTCTCCCGGTTAGACGTGCCCGGAAGACCCAGGACACGCTAGAGGGACTAAGTCTCTGGGCTGGCCTGGGAACGCCTTGGGATTCTCCCGGAAGAGCTAGAAGAAGTGGCCGGGGAGAGGGAAGTCTGGGCATCTCTGCTCAAGCTGCTGCCCCCACGACCCAATCTCGGATAAGCGGAAGAGGATGGATGGATGGATGATGGGTTTATGTTCAGGTCTTCCACAGCACTTTTGCAGAGAGAATGTTTCAGTTATATCCCAGATAAAGATTTTGTTTTGACTTTTTCTTTTGTAGAAGATTATTTTGCCTTTATTTCCCAGGATTTACTACTGCTATTTGAACATTTATGTGAGTTGTTAATGTTCATGCAGACATTATTTTTCTTCTTCTCCCTAACCTTGTAATCTTTGATGTACAACAGTTCTTGAACAAACTCCCACAGGGCTTGTGCAAACAATATATTAAACCAAACCCACTATTACTATTGTCCTTTCTTATTGTTATTTCTTTTACCCACACCTGCAGCAACCCCGTAGAAACCTGCAGGACTGAACCTGTACCCACATTTGTGCAAATGTTTAGAGTGACTTGCTAGAGTAGAACATCACAAACTCTGAGCTATCACACTGATTGCTGAGTAAACTAATGCAGTAAGGGAAGTTAACTGATAGCAAACAGGATGACATGAAATAACACACAAGGGTACAAAATATTTGGATAGGAAAATATCATTAATCTTGAATAAAGATTTGTAAAATAGAGAAGTGGAAAAATTCCTTTGCAGAGAGGTGTAAGAGTCAAGCAAATTTAAGTCAACCATAAATCTCACAAAAGAGTGAGAAAATGAAGGATTTGTTGATGTTTTTCATAGGAGGATATTTATCTAAACCTGGGTTAATAAATTGCTAAATTACCATTCCCCCCCCCCAGAAAAAGTGTTTCCTTACCAATGATAAGCTTATACTGGAAAAAGGTGACCTTTTGTCATGTTGTGAACAAATGTATTTTGTAGGGAATGAGAACTGAATATACAAAGAAGCTATAGTAGTGCACAATTGTGGGGAGTAAAGGTTGTTATACTGTAGTTTGATATGGATGAAATGAACAAAGCAGCTATTAGAGACATACACTTTGTGAAGGCAAATATCATGTACTTGTCTGTATGTTATTACAGTGATCCCTCGCTATATTGCGCTTCGCATTTCGCGGCTTCACTCTATCGCGGATTTTATATGTAAGTATATTTAAATATATATCGCGGATTTTTTGCTGGTTCGCGGATTTCTGAGGACAATGGGTCTTTTAATTTCTGGTACATGCTTCCTCAGTTGGTTTGCCCAGTTGATTTCATACAAGGGACGCTATTGGCAGATGGCTGAGAAGCTACCCAACTTGCTTTTCTTTCTCTCTCTCTTGCGCTGACTATCTGTGATCCTGACATAGGGGGTGTGAGCAGGGGGCTGTTCACACACCTAGACTATACGGATGCTCGTCTAAAAATGCTGAAAGATTATCTTCACTTTGCTACCTTCTGTATGCAGCTTTTAAGTATGCTGCACGGTGCTTCGCATACTTAAAAGCTCAAAGGGCACGTATTGATTTTTGACTTTTTTTATCTGTCTCTCTCTCTCTCTCTCTCTCTCTCTCTCTGCTCCTGAAGGAGGGGGTGTGAGCGGCCGCCTTCAACAGCTTTGTACCAGAGGTGCTTCGCATACTTAAAAACAAACAGCCCTATTGATTTGTTTGCTTTCCTCTCGGTTTCCTTTGAAGAGGAAGATATGTTTGCATTCTTTTAATTGTGAGACAGAACTGTCATCTCTGTCTTATCATGGAGCACAGTTTAAACTTTTGAAAAAGAGAGAAATGTTTGTTTGCAGTGTTTGAATAACGTTCCTGTCTCTCTACAACCTCCTGTGTTTCTGCGCAAATCTGTGACCCAAGCATGACAATATAAAAATAACCATATAAACATATGGTTTCTACTTCGCGGATTTTCTTATTTCGCGGGTGGCTCTGGAACGCAACCCCCGCGATGGAGGAGGGATTACTGTATAGTGGTTCTGGGGAAAACATTTTTTCACTCCACTGTTTAAATGGGTTGACAGTAAAGCCTTACTAATCTTAACTTGAAAAAGAACAGGACTTAAAATTGGCAGCAATGTGAGTTCTCTACCAGTAGACAGTGCTGCTTATAATGAAATTATTTTGTCAAGAGCCTCTCAAGGAGTATCAAAAATAGGGTGTGCTGAAAAGGTGCTTATGTTTGGTTTGAAAGGAAAAGGGAGGTACAGTGCCTTACCAGAGTATGCAGTTCCTTGACCAATTCTGGAATTTTTTTCTTGCAAATCTCTGAAACTCAAAACACATATAGCAGTGGAAAAATTAGCATGGGCTATGCACAAATAGAAAATTGACATTATTATTTAGACGATTTAAAGGTAGGTAGTGGCATGGGGGGGAAAGAAAAACATGATTAATGCACATGAAGAAGTAAAGGTTGTCCAGTTTTTCCCAGAAGACGTTTTTCTGGGAATTTTGGGGGAGAGGTTAAATTCATAAAAGTATCAATTTGCAAGCTGTATCAATGAATGTTACATTTGGAATACATTTTATAAGCAAACTTGGGAAGACATTCTTAAATGTATAATTAAAAGGTTCATTTTTTTTTTTCCTTTTCCCTCCTGTAGTACTTGGAGTAAGCACTTAAAGTACAGTGCCTTGTGAAAATATTCACCCTTCTCCATGTTTGTCCTGTTTTTTCACATTTACAACCTTGAATTTTTGGAGGGTTGACACCATTACATAACATGCCTACCACTTTGAAGGTGCAAAATATGTCTTATTGTGACAGAAAACAATAATTAAGACAAAAATAGAAATAACGAGTGTCCATAGGTATTCAAACCTCAAAGTTAATTCTTTGAGTCACGTTTTGCTGCCAAGTACAACTTCAAGCCACTTGGGGTATTTATCTATTGGCTATGATCTACCCCCCAGGAATTTTTGTCCATTTCTCAAGGTAAAACTGCTCCAACTCCAAGTTGGATGGGTTGTGTTGGTATACAGGAATCTTTAAGTCATGCCACAGATTCTTTGATTAGATTGAGGTCTGGGCTTTGACTTGGCAATTCCAAGGCATTGAAATGTTTCATTTTAAATCACTCCAGTGTAGCTTTAGCAGTATATTTAAGATCATTTTCCTGCTGGAAGATGAACATTTGTCCTATTCTCATCTCTCTAGCAGACTGAAACACGTTATCCTCAAGAATTTCCCTGTATTTAGTGCAATCTATCTTTCGTTAAATCCTCACCAGTTTTCCTGTCCATACCTTGTGCGTGGACAACATTCCCACAACATGATGCTGTCACCACCATGCCTCACTGTAGGAATGGTATTTTTGGGAAGATGGGAAGTGTTAGGTTTGTGCAATACATGGCGTTTACCACGATAGACAAAAAAATTTAATTTTAGTCTCATCTGTCAAGAGAACCTTTTTCCACGTGTTTGGGTAGTCTGATACAAGCTGTTGGGCAAACTCCAAACAAGTTTTTTTTTTTTTTTTTCTTTTTTTTTTCTTTAAGCAATTGCTTTTTTCTGGCCACTATTCCATAAACTCCTTTTCTGTACACTGTGGATCATTGTAGCTCCTTCATTGTTATCCTTGGGGTCTTTGTTGCATCTCTGATTAATGTCCTCCTTGCCTGGTCAGTGAGTTTTTGTGGGGGACTTCTCTTGCCAGGTTTGTAGTGATGCCATATTTTTTCCATTTTCTTATAATGGGTTTAATGTTGCTCCATGGGATATTCAAAGTTTAGGATATTTTTTTTTAATAACCTGACCCTGATCTGTTCTTCTTGGTCTTTATGTTGCTTACTTAGAGGTTTTGCAGAGTCGTGGGCTTTTCAGAAAAGGTCTATTTATATAGACGACATGTGACAGATTTGTGCCCCTGATTGCACACAGGTGGACCCTGAACAACTAATCATGTGACTTCTGAAGTTAATTGGTTGGACCAGATCTTATTTATCAGTCTCATAGGAATGAATATATATGCACTCACAATTTTCAGTTTTTACTTTTTTTTCTTTCTTTCATATACTGTATATGTACAGTGCATTTTATTTTCAGTCCACTTCAACAATTTGGACTATATTGTTAAGTCCATTATTTAAAATCCAAAGGAAAATGCATTTTAATTTCAGAGTGTAATGCGACAAAACAGGATTAACACTAAGGAGGATGAATGCTTTCACAAGGCACTGTATACAGTAATCCCTCACTTATCGCGGGAGATAGGTTCCAAGGCTGACCGCGATAACTGAATTTCCGCGAAGTAGAGATACCATATTTATTTAATTATTTAACGTGTATTTGGACGTTTTTAAACCCTCCCTGTATTGTTTACAACCCACCATTTACTCTATTAATAACAGGGACGACTGCTAAGCAATATGAAATCGGTAGATAAGTTTACACTTACTGTATGGCGAAGTACACGTAGCAGCTTGTAGGCAGTCATGATGTCGTCGACCTTGTTGCAAAGATTCCTAAAGC
The DNA here is from genome assembly GCF_900747795.2 of Erpetoichthys calabaricus. Lineage (NCBI taxonomy): Eukaryota > Metazoa > Chordata > Cladistia > Polypteriformes > Polypteridae > Erpetoichthys > Erpetoichthys calabaricus. The sequence continues at coordinate 260,551,260 of NC_041396.2, read as the reverse complement.
AGATTCCATCCAGACTACTGCCTTATCACGTCAACTTGCAACTCGTTTTGCACCCTGCCTAAAGGACACTGCGGCCGTAGATCTTATATGCTTTTCCTCCTTTTTAGATAAAAAGAATCGTGGACTCATTTATGCTGTAATGGTGTCCTCCAGCAGTGTAGCTGTTCCCTTCCTTCAACATATCCAAAACTTTTACCTTTTCTGCAATCATTTGCATCTTCTGTGCAGTAGCACGTTAATGCTGCATGAGTGAGATGAGACTTCCTGGTTAATGCAATGCTCTGTCACTGAGCCAATCAGCAGCACACAGGAACTTAACTGCGTGCTCTGATTGGGTAGCTTCTCAGCCATCCGCCAATAGCATCTCTTGTATGAAATCAACTGGGCAAACCAACTTAAGAAGCAAGTAAAAAGACCCATTGTCCGCAGAAACCCGCGAAGCAGTGAAAAATCCACGTTATATATTTGGATATGCTTACATATAAAATCCGCGAAGTCGTGAATCCGCGAAAAGTGAACCGCGAAGTAGCGAGGGATTACTGTATACAATACAGTACAATAGTTTTTTATATAGCCCAAAATCAAACAAGAAGTGCTGCAATGGGCTTAAACAAGCCCTGCCTTTTGACAGCCTCCCAGCCTTGACTCCCTAAGACGACGAGGGAAAAACCTTCCAAAAAACTCTTGTAGGGGGGGAAAAAAAAGGAAGAAACCTTGGGAACGGCAGTTCAAAGAGAGGCTGCTTTCTAGGTAGGTTGGGCATGCAGTGGGTGTCAAAAAACAGGGGGTAAATACAATACACACAACAGAACACAAGTAATCCTCAGTACAGTATAATAGTGCAATTGAAATCTTACAAATACAGAGTAGAATTTAACACTAGATTATATCACATAATACGATTTGGATTTGTTCAGAGTCCTGGAAACCTTAGCCATCAAGCTGCCTCCCCCTATTGGCCATTCCACAGCTAAGTCTTTGCTGGGATAGCCAATCTGATGACAAAATCCCACTACCCGATGATTCCTGTGATTCTCAATCAGAGATGACTTTACTTTAGGCAGGCAAAACAACTTGTCAGGTTGGCAGTGGCACCAAGTCCCACATTTGAGTACCAAGAAAAGAAACACAATAGGTGAGGGTTAGTAAATAATTATAACCATCATATTATGTTTTAGTGATAATGACTAACAACACAGATGCAGTCTGTACAGTTAATCAGCAGTTCTAGTCTGGGTATGTTAAACTGAAGTAGTGAGTCTTCAGCCGGGATTTGAAAGCTGAGACTGAAGGGGCATCTCTTATAGTAGCAGACAGACCATTCCACAGTTTAGGGGCCCTGTAACTAAAACCTCAACCTCCCACTGTTATTTTATTAATCCTTGGAATCATAAGCAGACCGGCATCTTGAGATCTTAATGTGCGCTCTGGTTTGTAAATCATCTTAAGTTCAGACAAATAAGCTGGACCTTGACCATTTAAGGCTTTATATGTTAAAAAGGAGGATTTTGAAATCTGCCCTAAACTTAATTGGGAGCCAGTGTAAGAATTTAAGAACTGGAGTAATGTGTTTGTATTTTCTTGTTCTTGTAATCATTCTTGTAGCAGCATTTTGGATTAACTGGAAGCTGTATAAAAACAGTTTGAACATCCAGTGAACACCGCATTGCAGTAGTCAATCCTACTTGAAATTAATGCATGAATTAATTTCTCAGAATCCTGCTTATTTAGAAAACACCTTATCTATCCATCCATCCATCCATCCATTATCCAACCTGCTATATCCTAACACAGGGTCACGGGGGGTCTGCTGGAGCCAATCCCAGCCAACACAGGGCACAGGGCAGGAAACAAACCCTGGGCAAGGCGCCAGCCCACCGCAGGAAAACGCCTTAATTTCCCTACATTTTTAAGATGAAAGAAACATGATTTAGACAACTTTGTACTGTATGCTTTAAATGACCTGCTAGAGTCAAAGATAACTCCTATATGTCATTCACAAACAGATTTATACTAATTAGTTTGCTGAATTTTCCACATTTAGTTGTTGCAGTAGTCTAATGCAATGTCGCCTCTGAAAGATTACTTTTAAAAAAGAGTGATTATTTTTGCTATTTCCCCACCATGTTTTTAGTACTTAAATTCTTCCCAGGACAAAAAGGAAGAAATGTTAATTTGACATTATCACCTGTTAATTTACAGATGTTGAAACATAGATTTGATACTGGCTCAAGGCAGAATTTATTTGTATTGATGATAAATAATAAATGGTTTGTTTCTGTATGGATTTACTCCAGGTTTTCTAGTTTTCTCCTGTACGTCAACATATTTCTGCTAAGTTAATTTGCAATTCTAATTTTCAAGGTCTTGTAATAAACAGATGGAACTTGGAAATTTTGTAGTTTCCTGTCTGATTACTGTATTTAGTCATTGTGCTACACTTCCTAAATGTCTGTCATTCATGTGTACTTATTGATCATTTCTGTACTCATTTGCTATTTGCAACTTATGAGGATACTGATTTTTAGATAGCCATTTTGATGAAAAAATCAAGAAAAAAATATAAAAGTGTATGTTTTGTAATTAAAGAAATGGGTGAACCGTGTAGCACTTTGAGTTACTTTATATGAAAATACGGTATATAAATAAATGTTGTTGTTGTATACTGGCATACATTATAAATTTATATTTTGTTGCACATTGATGGGATGCATTTACTCTAGCTTCGGCTACTGTGCCATAAAGGTCTTCCCTGTGTCACAGTGAAAAGGTTTGTTCTTAAGTTTGTGCAGCACTTTATTTCAATTTTAAAGCACAAACTGACTTTAAATGTAAAAAGTTACAGGAGAACTGAACTACACTTCTTAGGGGACTGCATTCCTGTATTAGTGACATACAGTACTACACATGTCCTCTGCAACTCTATGATGGCCAGTGTGATTTTCTAAGGTGTTGTGTACTGGGCAGGTAACCTCACTTAAAGGGAAGCCAGCCAAATCATCAAGCTAATTAAAATCGCAGACTTAGTTATGGGATGCACTCTAGAATCCCTGGACGTAGTAGCAAAGGAGAGAATTAAAACTAAACCGAGTGCAGTTATTAACAATGCTGCACATCTCTCTGGCACACTAACATTGAGTACTTTTAACGAAGAAATTATTTAGCAGATGTGTGATAATGTTATTTTGGGCCCCCAACAGCTACCAACATCATTATGCCAACCATTATTTATTTTTTAAAGAGCAGCTATAAAAAGCCAAATGTCCCCTAGTGGCAAAGATCTGACTCACTCACCACTAATACACATGTTCATCTCACTTGACATAAAGCTGGGACAAGCAAAACCTGCTGCATAGTGAATAACCGACTAACCAACATGGTCTGGACGCAACTTAACATTAAGTCTGTTGCATATTTTTGCTGGCACCTCTGTCTGTACATTTCAATTGAAAATGGTGGTTTCTGCTTATGTCCCATCCGCTGGACCCCGAGGAACATTACACCATCAACACTTTTTTTTCTTTCTCTGTAGAAGCACTTTAAATCTGCAGTCAAATTCAGAAATAAAACAGTTAATCCAAAATATTGGTTGAGTTGTTCAAATTGTGCTATGGATGGATTTCCATGGCTGTACTGCCTTGTGTCTCAGTAGTTTCATACAACTTAGGATAAATGATGTCTGTCTTCGAACAGGCTTCAGACAGCTATTATGCATGTTATTCGTATGGGAATTAACACACCCGAGCTAAACCCTTGTTTTTGTTTATGAAATTTGATTCTAATTAAAGCTATGGAGCTCATTTTTGTTTAAATTTATATAAAGTATTCATACTAAATATGTTCATTTAAAAAAAATTGTATTTAAAGTTAATTCATACATGTAAATACTCTGCTTGTTTTTAACAGCATACACATAACATATTTGGGGCTTACCTGTAAACATCCTGTATATGTACAATGATTCTGACAGGGTACAGTTTCTTTTTTTTCTGGTGAAAGTGTCCATGATATATATAGGTTAGCATTTTGTGAATGCTCCTATGCCCATTTATTAACTAGAATTTAATGAAAGACCTTACTTTTTAGAAATGGAATCTTTTTGGAAGTTTTTCTCCATTATTGTTTTATTTCTCAAAAGAAGCACACTGCATCTTTAATAAAAAATATGGTTGAAGAAAGTTTTCAGCAAAAAATAAGCCAAAAAATTGTAAAATTGAACCATAGTACTAAGAATAAATTGAACATATTGAATCCGTAGCTAACTATTAATGTAGTATTAAATCGGCAAGTCTGTGCTGATCCCTAGACCTATTGTATATTGTTTTCATGAAGATATAAGGCAAATAAGACATCAAGAGAAAATTTTGTATAGTGTTTTTTTATGGAAAGAGAACCTAAACTTAGTGCCACCATTTACATTAACATGTTTTCCTTTTGTAGGTGGGAACAGAACAGTAGCAAAGTTGTTGGGCAAAAGCATAAATAACAGTGGTATTGCAGTTTGTGTCTGCCCACTGCCCCCCTCCCCAACCACCAAATTTCTAAGTTTATTGAATGAATATGGGGGATTATTGTCAAATTATGATGACTAGGCATCCAAGGCCGCTTTTGTCTTCTTCAAATATGTTGATCTCTGCCACAAAGCCTTTTCCCTCCAGGTTCAGTGAATGATTCAGCCATAGGAACCTTATGTGCACAGAATAGGAGAAAAATATTAATTTTACAGTGCTCATCATAATACATAATTCGCCTGCCTCCTCTCACTCACTCACTCATGTCTGTCCGAAGCCGAATGCGCAGTTGCCTTCTGCGCATGTCCGAAGCCGAATGCGCAGTTGCCTTCTGTGCAGCTGCCCGAAAAACCTTACGAGACCGACATCCAACCCCAACATTGCGGCAGGTGGCGGATTTACGGCTGCAAAAATTCAAAGAGAAAGGCGACTCCGATTAAAGCTGTAGAGGCCTGAAAGGCAATTTCGACTACAGCTCGAGGCCTAATTACGCATTCTGATTCAGTTACGCATTCATTCAATACACCTACAGTGCATCCGGAAAGTATTCACAGCGCATCACTTTTTCCACATTTTGTTATGTTACAGCCTTATTCCAAAATGGGTTAAATTCATTTTTTTCCTCAGACTTCTACACACAACACCCCATAATGACAACGTGAAAAAAGTTTACTTGAGGTTTTTTCAAATTTATTAAAAATAAAAAAATTGAGAAAGCACATGTACATAAGTATTCACAGCCTTTGCCATGAAGCTCGAAATTGAGCACAAGGTGCATCCTGTTTCCCCTGATCATCCTTGAGATGTTTCTGCAGCTTCATTGGAGTCCACCTGTGGTAAATTCAGTTGACTGGACATGATTTGGAAAGGCACACACCGGTCTATATAAGGTCCCACAGTTGACAGTTCATGTCAGAGCACAAACCAAGCATGAAGTCAAAGGAATTGTCTGTAGACCTCCAAGACAGGATTATCTCACAAATCTGGGGAAGGTTACAGAAAAATTTCTGCTGCTTTGAAGGTCCCAATGAGCACAGTGGCCTCCATCATCCGTAAGTGGAAGAAGTTCGAAACCACCAGGACTCTTCCTAGAGCTGGCCAGCCATCTAAATTGAGCGATCGGGGGAGAAGGGCCTTAGTCAGGGAGGTGACCAAGAACCCGATGGTCACTCTATCAGAGCTCCAGAGGTCCTCTGTGGAGAGAGGACAACCTTCCAGAAGGACAACCATCTCTGCAGCAATCCACCAATCAGGCCTGTATGGTAGAGTGGCCAGATGGAAGCCACTCCTTAGTAAAAGGCACATGGCAGCCCACCTGGAGTTTGCCAAAAGGCACCTGAAGGACTCTCAGACCATGAGAAACAAAATTCTCTGGTCTGATGAGACAAAGATTGAACTCTTTGGTGTGAATGCCAGACGTCACGTTTGGAGGAAACCTGGCACCATCCCTACAGTGAAACATGGTGGTGGCAGCATCATGCTATGGGGATGTTTTTCAGCGGCAGGGACTGGGAGACTAGTCAGGATAAAGGGAAAGATGACTACAGCAATGTACAGAGACATCCTGGATGAAAACCTGCTCCAGAGCGCTCTTGACCTCAGACTGGGGTGACGGTTCATCTTTCAGCAGGACAACGACCCTAAGCACACAGCCAAGATATCCAAGGAGTGGCTTCAGGACAACTCTGTGAATGTCCTTGAGTGGCCCAGCCAGAGCCCAGACTTGAATCCGATTGATCATCTCTGGAGAGATCTTAAAATGGCTGTGCACCGACGCTTCCCATCCAACCTGATGGAGCTTGAGAGGTGCTGCAAAGAGGAATGGGCGAAACTGGCCCAGGATAGGTGTGCCAAGCTTCTGGCATCATATTCAACAAGACTTGAGGCTGTGATTGCTGCCAAAGGTGCATCGACAAAGTACTGAGCAAAGGCTGTGAATACTTATGTACATGTGCTTTCTCAGTTTTTTTTATTTTTAATAAATTTGCAAAAACCTCAAGTAAACTTTTTTCACGTTGTCATTATGGGGTGTTGTGTGTAGAATTCTGAGGAACAAAATGAATTTAATCCATTTTGGAATAAGGCTGTAACATAACAAAATGTGGAAAAAGTGATGCGCTGTGAATACTTTCCGGATGCACTGTATATCAGGTTTGTCATGCTTATACTTATTACTATTCCATATTGTACTGGAACATTCATCATTCAATTTTATACTAATAGGCCTGGAAAATGCATCGACTAACAGTACAAGCCTGTACAGTAATGAGTAAAGCGGACTGCAATCATTACAAAACAACTTCTTCATTATTTATCATTTGTTCTTCATACACTGCTGACACAAACTCGTGACCGTTTCGTCTTACGTTGTTGAAACGGGCTCTTTGTCTAGTATACAATACTTCCAGAACTGAGGCAAAATCCATAAATGTGTTCAAATATATGTCAAAAATAAACAAGTAACAGTGCAAATAACAAAAAAAAAAAATCTAACTAGCAATTTAGACCCATTTCTCTTTTCTACTGTGTGCTAGTTTCTCTACTTTGTCTACAATTCCACCTTTATCCTGAGGACAGTTTCTTTGTATAGTTTTAAGCCCTAACATCTCTTGAAAAATGCCATTATTTTTAACTTACATTAGAATTGATATTTGTAGAAATCTGTCCAATCTTAATAATCTGCAGTGTTTCCCAAACTCGGTCCTGGGGACCCCCTGTGGTTGCAGGTTTTTGTTCCAACCAGCTTCTTCTTTTTAATTGAACTCCTGGGGTAATTAAGTAAACTGATATTTCCCAAGAACTGTGTTTAGGGAACAGTATAGAAATTAGAAAACTAAGTATGCTAAAAAAAAAATATTAAAATGTTCCAAGCAGTTATAGAGGAGTAATGTATTTTCATCTTGATTTTCATTCTACTTTTCAAGGTGTTCTAATTGTTTACTGAATCCATTATTTACTAATTAGTGGGTCTAGTTGCAGCCTTTGATTATTCAGTGTTGTTTGCCTGGGTGTCTGATCTGCTCGTTTTAAATTGTCATTATTAAAATACAACGAAGGGGGGGAAACTGCACAGGAAAAGGGCAAAGTATAATGAAATCAACAAAAGAGAGTTAAGCATTCAAATCTATAGCAAAAGCAGAAATATTTATAAATATCTTATAAATGTAAAAATCATGCTGCTATGCTTTTCTGAATGTCGAATAAAAGAAAAAAAATACTAGCTAATTAAATGAGATCAGTGTTATCAGGTGTTGTCACTGATTAGGAATGTGGTTGGAACAAAAACCTGCAGCCACAGGGGGTCCCCAGGGCCGAGTTTGGGAAACGCTGATCTAAGGATACAGAGCTTGTGATTTGGAATTTGACATTGTGACAAGGATTGTTTTTCATCTTTTCATTTGTCACAACAAAGATGTTACTCATATTTTTCTAATTCTTTGTGATATTGTGATTGCCTGTTTGTTGTATTTATATGGTATTTGCTGCACGCAGACACTGTCTAAGAAGGGATGCACTGTGAGGTAGTAAAAATTCTCATCTATGCAAAAAATTTGAATGCATATCAAAACTAAATTTCAAGGCTGAATATAAAGCTGTCTTCCAGCCTTATTCCATTTTTTTATTCTGTTAAAGAATGCAGTAATTGAGTCACATTTAGGGTATTTAATGAATTGGCAACTAAAGTATAAGAATTCAAAAACACTGTATCAAGAATTCCTAATCTTGAAATTTTATTTTTGGAAATATTATGTTCTAACTCTTTCTCAGAGAAGTTAAATTAATACTTTTTTTGAAAGCATTCTTGGTCTGCTGTCTTTTTCTCTCTCGAAAATCATTTTTTTGTGAATCATATAAAATTGCATAGGACAGAGAATGATAGAGATACTCCATAATCGTATGAATTTCTCTGTTGAGGTTGTTTTCTATTTTAAATATGAATTATTTGTTGTTGTATTGATGATATTTTGATTTTATTTTTGACATTATAGGACCCTGCTGGAATCTTTGAACTAGTAGAGGTTGTTGGAAATGGAACATATGGCCAGGTATACAAGGTATGAGCCCAATTTTAAAACATTGTATTATTGTGAGATTTTCATTAGTAACAATGTAAAAAGGCATTATTTGAATGTTGGGCATGAGAATTTATTTTTGACATGTACTAATAAGTGCCCAGCTGGGTGCAATATAAAAAAAAATGTGTTAATGATAATAATCCATTATAGGTGCATGGATGAGAAGATACAGTTGATTTAAATTGTTTCAAATTCCTCAAAGAAAATAAAACATAGTTGTCTGTCTCCTCTTGCATTAGATGCTATTGCCCATTGCTGGCGTGTTAAACTGCAGCCATTTGTAATACAAGACCAAAGAAAACACCTTTCATATATTTAATAATACTATTCAGATTACTCTGCTTGGGTGAGAAAGTGGAAAGATGGAAACATAAATTATATATTATATATTACTAAAATTTATTACCTTTACTGTGTTTAGTATGTAACTATTGTTAGTTTTGGATAGTTTCTTTGGGTACAATATTATTGGTTTCTTTCTGGTAAAATAATCTAGAATTACAGTAATTAATTCTACTGATGATATGGCCCCACATACTACTGACAAGTGGGTTAACAATCAAATCACAATCTGCCTGGTGCTTTTTGGATTGCACTGTAGTATTTCTTGAGTCTTGCCTTGTTCCTGAACCACCCTTACCTCCCCTGGGAAGTATATATTAAAAAATAACTATGGTAAGAAGTACTATAATACTGTGACAAATTTCAAGTCAATGCCTTGAAAAATAAAGCTGTGGATCAACAGCAAATAAAGAAACAGAGGTTGTGCTTTATATAGAGGTTGACTTAACACATTTTTAATATTTTTGATGTATTTATTGTGTTCTGATACAAGTGCAGCAAACTTTCCAAAACATAATGGAATGTATTTATCTGCTTTGTTAAATAAAATAGGATTGCTTCCGTAAGTGCGCTGTAAGAAAGACTGTGAAACCCCCAATGCAAGACAATGTTGTGTGATTGCAGGGTGACAAAGCAAGAATATGGCATGTATATATGTTGCAGCCACATCTATGCCAGGAGACACACTGTTCTGTACTTAAAGTGCAATTAAACAAGGTGCCATCCTGGCTCCTTTCAAAACCTACAAGCTAACCAGATTCATAGATTCCATTGAGAGTAAGTTGCCCCAGCACTTTTTGAAGCGATACTTTTTTATTTGTTAAACAAATCCTAATAAAAGTGGGTAACTAAAAATATAAAATGCATGCAATGCCTGCTGTATATAAAATAAAAGTAATCACACTGATATTCCTCTTCAATATCTGAAGAATAATGGGGAAAACAGTAAGCATTTTCCATGAGTACTTTGTTCACAGAGTAACAGTTTTATTACGAATGTGTACCTTTATTCCTTTAAAATAGCCTAAATTTCTTGATTAATGGGGGACTGTGGCAGGTAAATGCATACCCATATCATTACACTCCTACCTAAAGGAAAAACTTGTGTTGTCTTTGCTGGGAGCTGGCAGCCACTGTGATTCTTCAGAACAGGAAATGGGTTTTCAGTCTTCCAATGCTTGCGTTCCTTAGGCAGCTACAAATACACAATGTTGTTTTTGTTGAGTCTGCTGTTGCCTGACTGTGTTATTGCTGCTCAGCTTATGTCAGCCTCAGTTGGCCCGATATGAATGATCTGTTAGATGGATGTTTTTTGAGATGCATCTTCACACATTGACAGCTGGACTGTGTGTGAAAACCACAGTAGGGCTTCTTTTTCTGATTTGGGATGTCTGATGATGAGCATGCAGTATTTAAAACCCTTCCAACTCTTAGGTTTTTTATATTTTTCCATAGATTATGAACACACATACATAAATACATACATAACCTTTTACACCTTCTTTAAATAACATTTCGTCCACCTATAATGGGTAACTGATTAAGTGATTAGTTAACTGGGAAGGACCAGGGAAGTTAAAATGACTGCTCAGAATATTTACCGTTTGCATGCACTTAAATTATTCTTTTGCTTCATCTAGGGGCGTCATGTCAAGACTGGGCAGTTGGCAGCCATTAAGGTTATGGATGTAACCGAAGATGAGGAAGAGGAGATTAAGCAAGAAATTAATATGCTGAAGAAGTACTCTCATCACAGAAACATTGCTACTTATTATGGGGCATTTGTTAAAAAGAGCCCTCCTGGGAATGATGACCAGCTTTGGGTATGTCCAAATGGAGTATGCATTCCATACATCTCCACATTAGTTGCTTTTAGAATAAAAGTGTCTAATTTTGTTTTGCCATATGACACACTGTACTTTTTTTTTTTTTTTGTTAATGAATGAATTTTATAATTAACTGTATATTCACATGGGTTTTCATTGTTTTGTAGTTGGTCATGGAATTCTGTGGTGCTGGTTCAGTCACTGACCTAGTTAAAAACACAAAAGGCAATACACTCAAAGAAGACTGGATTGCTTACATATGCAGAGAGATCTTGCGGGTGAGTTTCATGTACCTATAAATGCTGCCTGTTTTATATTTTAAGACTGTTACTGCTAGTTCTGATATCTGCTCCATATTGTAAAAAAAACCTCTTTCTGAACTGGTTCTTTGTGGTTTCCATCTTCAGTGTACTTTCAGTTAATTTTGCCACAAAAATACCTGGTGGTGCTCTGACAAATGAGTCACTTCTAAGGTCATTTGGATGGTTAGTTTCTTGAATTTATAGCAGTGTCAATCTTGAAATCTAATTGGCAAAATTTGGTGCTAATTTCATTCTTTGTCCTATACTGGGATTTCTTCCTTAGCTGGAGGCAACACTCTTGTTTGTTTGAGTTTCCATCTTTCATTTGCATACTTTTTGCCTCATATGGTTTTAACATTTGAGAAAACAGAAAAAATCCATACTTTTGCTGTGGGTTTTTTTTTTTTTTTTTTTTTTTAGTTCAAACCAAAAAAAAAATTTGTGGCCTACTAATTTTTTTTTCCCACCAATTCTCTTGCATTGTTAATTGAAAGCGAGTCTACCATTTTTTGTAGTAAATTAACAATTACCTCCTTGATAAGCCTGCAATAGCTGCCAGAATTGAAATAGTATTAAAGGAATACTACACCCAGAATGTGTGTGTGTGTTGTGGCGGACGGCTGGGTCCTGGCCCCTTCGATGGGTATTCAGGGGGAGCAGCCCTGGATGGTGCAGTACCTCCCCCTGGACGCTGGATGGCCGCCCCCCTGGATTGGAGCGGTGCCTCAGTCTCTCTCACGGCTTCATGGGAGATGGAGTTCTCCACAGCCCTGTTGGGATCTAGGGTGGCTGCCAGGGGGCGCAGCATGGGTCTCTGAGCCCAGCTGGACTAATCTTCAGCCCCACCCGGGAGTGCAACCAGAAACAGGTGATCAAGCACCTGGAGCACTTCCAGGTGGGCCATAAAAGGAGCCAGGAACCACCAATCAACAGCCAGAGTCAGGAGGAGGAGGGCAAAGCTTGTGGAGGAGTGGTGGTGGAAGAGACAGAGGAATGTTGTAGTGTGGTTTTGGTGCTTGGGACTGTGTTGTGGCTGTGGGGATTACGGAGAAGACGTGCCTTCCAGCTGAAGAAAAGTAAAAGTTTATTTTTATACGTGCCTCCCGTGTCCAATTTCTGTTGGGCCAGGCACAATATAGCACCTTTCTTACAATGTGTGTGTATGTATGTGTGTGTATATATATATATATATATATATATATATAATAGTTAAATAGATAATAATGTAGCCACCCTGGATGCTTCCATAAGTGGAAAATGGACCCTAAAATTAGCAGAAGGATAGTGAGTATATTAGATAAAGCTAAAGACAACTTAGAAAGAGATTCAAGCTGAACTCCAAGATCAAGGTTCATCAGTGTCTGATCACACTGTCCATCACTTTTTGAGTGACCATGAGCTTAATGGAAGAAGACCCAGGAGGATGCCACTGTTGAAAGAAAATCACAAAGTCAGACTGGAAATTGCTAAAATGCACATCGACAATCCACAATGCTTCTGTGAGAATGTCTTTTGGACAGATGAGAGAAAACTAGAGCTTTTTGGCAAGACACATCAGCTGTATGTCCATAAATAAAAAATAAATGATGCTTTCAAAGTAAAGAACATCATACCTACTGTGAAATATGGAGGAGGCTCGGTTATGTTTTGAGGCCGCTTTGCTGAGTCTGCGCAGGGAATGATTAAATCTCAAGACTATCAAGATGTTCTGGAGCGAAATGTACTGCCTAGTGTCAGAAAGCAGTGCCTTAGTCAAAGATCTGTGGAAAGAACTGAAACATGCAGTCTGGAGAAGGTACCCTTCAAAGCTTATACAGCTGGAACAGTTTCCTCAATAACTACCTGTGGATAGGCACATATGTCTCATTGAGAGCTACAGGAATCGCTTGTTTGCAGTGATTGCCTTCAAAGGTTGTGCGACAGAATATTGGATTAAAGGTTTCATTTTTATTCATGACATTTTCATTTGTGTTATTTGAAATATTCAGTTCAATCAAAACTCCAAAGCAGACATGATTCTCAAATGAAAGTACACATCCTGCAGTGCAACGGTGGTCTTTCTAAAATACCTGCCCCCAGTTTCTCCCATTTTTAAACTGCCTGTTGGGTTTCAGGGAGAGAGCAAAAGACATAGAAGAAAAGACTGAACAAAACACTTGATGTTGAGACTAAATAAAAAGCTAAAATTGCTCCTGTCGATTCAGGAGCTCATTAGCACAAAGTAACTGAAGCTTAATAATTAATTTGTATGTTGCAGTAAGCGCTGAGACCAGACAGACAGACAGACAGATCTAGACCTCCACAGTTACTGGGCTCCACAGGTTTTGAGAAGTGCCACTGTCTAGTATTTCTTTCTGTCATTTTAACTATTGCATCACTATTTGACATAGACACAGTTACTTTAGATATGCATTGAGGTCAATGGATATACAACATTTTAAAACACTGCAACTGTTTTGTCACGGCATGTTTGCATTTTTAATTAAACAATAATGTTATATTTTAGTTATTCATTTAACGTACAGTCAGAAGGTGGATGTTGTGTAGCCTCTTCTGTGCATCTACTGGTGTTAGGTAGGTTTGTTAGTTCGGGTGTTTTGAGTAGTACAAATAAGCATCTTCTGTGGCTTTTTGTTATCAGCTGTTTTAATGGTAGTTGTTTTTATGAAGTGTGACGCACCATTTAATTCAAATCCATATTTTGTGTTTCATATTTTCATGAATATAGCTGGCAGTTCTTTCAAGCTTACTTCAACTCTTACACTTTCGTCTTAATGTTGAATAACAGAGCACATGTAGCACCTGAAACAAAATATCGTTCGCATTTGTCATTTATTCATTTGTCTTAAATACCAGTGAATAATCTACTGTTATAGAAGATTCTTCCCTTCCAACAGGTTGTTTATTTTTAAAATGCGCAATGTGCTATCTGCACACACAACACACATTTACTGTATATGTCTAATAGGGTTTTTAACAAGACTTTTTGACTATAGATGATTCATTGTAAACAAGTTTGTTGTCTGTCGGACAAGGGTAATGAGAGGATCTCTGATCTTTGCAGTTCAAAGTTATTGCCCCTCTTTTGTGTGCCATTTTTGTGAGGTGGTGGATTGGTTTAGAAATGTGACACTCAGTGACCCTTCTAATAGTACACACTCAGTTTTAAGCAAAATTCACTCATGGTTGTCTCCGGACATTTGTTATACGTTTGGCTTCTGCGAGACTACTCTATTGGTAACGTGTTCCAGAGTTTTGGTGCAATAGGGATTTTAAAATATTGTTTAAATATGACAAACCTGAACTTATTTTATTACGGAAAATTTTTATAGACAAAGTCCATTTTTAGGATTTTATTTAGTAAACTTTCATTGTTGCCCCTGCTGAATGTTTAATGTCAATCTGTTTAATGACCACCTGTCAGTCACTATGGATTCAACAAAAAAAGCTAACTGGAATATCTGAGACTTGGAGTGATTCATTAACTTGTTGACATTAATTAGGTTGTTGTGGAAGGTGTTACTAAGTTTAGGTTATTAAAGAGCCAAGTAACTGAGGAACTGTCAAGGTTCCTGAACATCACCTATCATGTTAATGAGGCTTAAATGTGCCTTCGCTCAAAGCTAGGGTGCTGTCGTACTGAGCTCTTTAGCATGAGGATGATCTGTTTCAGAAAAAGGAGTTAATTTCGAAGTTAATTTCTTTTTAACTAAAGGCTCTACATTTTCCAGTGGTTTTGCATATCATTAGGTTTTTAAGAAGTCCTACAATTTGTGACTGCAGTTTACATAGGCAATAAGAAGTTCTTTTAAGTAATGGGCGAGAAAAACATTTTTTTTTTTTTTTAATAAAACAAATGTGGTCATAAAGATTTGATCTTCATTTAAATACTAAGTATAGAAAAATATAACAAACATGCCACATTTGCATTGTGTAGTCTATTGTATAATTTATATATGCATAAGTGCAAATTTTGCATGTGGAAAAGATAAGTATTCTCCTACATTTATCACTACCTCATACACCTAAAATTAGAATCAGGTAGTAATGATTAGAACATTATTCAAAAGGATTTTGGAAGAAGCTGATCTTATTTAAACCTCAGGCATTTAATTTGGTTTTCTCTTTGTTGAAGCGTGTGTTATCATCATGCCTAAATGGAAATAGCTATACAAGGCCTTCAGATAGAAGGGGATAGATACCTGTTAGTCTGGGATTTAAAGGGACTCCAAAAAAATAGAAATCAACCAATCCATAGTCCTGAATATCATCTTACATGAGTAGAAGATTTCAGACAACTGCCAAGTTGTCGAGGCCAGGCTGGCCCAACTAGTTTTCCCCAAAAGCAGAATGCAAGATGCTTAAAGAAGTCTTAAGACCCTGGAATTTCATCACAAGACATGCAGGTAGTTCTTGTTACTGTTGATTTCAAATGGCATTAGTCTACCATTAATAGGAGGCTGCACAAATTAGATCTACATGAGAGGTTTGCCAGGCAGAAACCTGTTCTGTCCAGAAACAGCAACAGGGCAAGAGTAAAGTTTGCCCATGAACAACTAGGGAAAGACCGGGACTTCTGGTGCAATGTTCTCTGAACAGACAAGACAAGGTAGAGATTTTTGGCCTCTGTACCAGTGGACATGTTTGGCGAAACCTAACATGGCTTTTGATCAGAAGAACTTGATAACAGTTTTAAAGCATGATAGTGGAAATGCTATGGTGTGGGACTGCTTTGTTGGATCAGAGCCTGAACAGCTCATCATCATTTTATCTACTAGGAATCTTCCTTGTACCAGAAGCAGAAGGTGCTTGAGGATAATTTGAGTCCACCTGTTAGACTGAAGCTAAACCAAAAGTGGACCTTGAAACATAACGATTACCTTGATAATACCAATTAATCTAGCAAGGAATGGCAAAAAGAAAGAAATGGAGAGCTCTGGAATAGCCATGTCAAAGCCCGAGTACGAGTTCCCTTAAGATGGGGGGGGTATGCCAATGGGCTATGCATGCAAAACACCCCTCAAACATCACACAGCTGAAAACATTCTTTATGGAAAAGAAAACAATGGGGTTGGAGAGTTACTACCCATAAAGAATTTGCAAAATATCACTTGAAAGATACTGCAGTGATGTTGCATAACATTTTGGTCTGGGGAGACTAAAATGGAACATTTTAGTTTGAACAATAAGTGGTATGTGCGGCATAAATCTAATACTCCACATCAGCCAGGTATGCCATGATTTGTAAAAAATGTGGTGATGGCAACATCATGTTGTGGGGATGCGTTTCAGCCTAAGGCACTGACAGTCTGGGCATCATTTCTACTAGAAAGCTTATTACTATTATTAACAGGACAATAACTCAATGTATGGTGTAACAGCATCAGTACAGTGTCTTGAAATAAAGTGGATGTCCTTGAATAGTCTAGTCACAGTCCTGTCCACTGTTACTCACCAATTAACCTGGCACACGTTGAGCAATTTCTCAAGGAGGAAAAGACAAATTTTGCTCTGTCACTTTGTGCAAAGTATACAGACATTTGCTGGAAAAGAGTAGGTTGATAGGATCTATATGTCACCCCCTTGCTCTGCTAGACTACTTTCTATAAATGCTGTCAGAGGTGGTTCAGTCTAGCACTAAATGAGGGTGATAAATAATTCCAAATTCTTGATATTACGAAATTAAAATTGGGGAAATTGTTTATGTTTCTTTTTTGGACAAATACTGGAGTTTTCTGTTTTGATTTATCTTATCAAACAGATTAGAATCTCGGGTTGTGACAATCATTTATGTGAAAAAAAGCTGAATACTTTTTCATGGTACTATAAAATATAATCTCAATTTAATAATCTTAAAAATAACCTTTTTGTTGTAAACTTGAAAAAGAACATATGAATATAACAGCAATAGATTATTTTTCATATATCTGACAGTGAATAAAATATAAATGTTTACTGTATTTAATACCTGGTAAAAACAGTACTATAATGAGAGTACTAAATGAAAAGCCAGTATCAATATATGTGGATTCAGCAACAGCTATGTTTATGCCCGTTATTACTCTGCATTGTGTGTTTCATACTATTTTTTGAGGAAAAAGTTAGAAAGCAGAAGCTTTCTATTTTAAATATTAAAAAAGTTTATCCGTTGTCAAGTTTTTGAAAGTAGTATGTCAGTATGGAAGTGGAAGCACTTACCCTTCATTTGTTTACTTTTCTCTTTTTTTTTTCTCCAAAAAAGTAAAACCTGGATCTGCTTTCTTGAATAATGCCTGTTTGACTTTAATATTTTGGAAATAAACATATCTTGCAGAAATAACGAGAAATCATTTATTTTCTGATACTAATATCTCTTTATTATGTTTTAGGGTCTTTCACACCTCCACACCCACAAAGTAATTCACAGAGATATCAAAGGGCAAAATGTGCTACTGACTGAGAATGCAGAGGTCAAACTTGGTATGTTAATTAGTTTCTTGATTATTTATTTATTTATTCTATTAAATTCCCCTCATTTGCCATCACACCGTTTCTCCCAGAGCTTGTTCTTATGAAATCCCCACTTGGTTTATTTTATTCTTGCAGTCTCCAAAAGGTAAGCTATGTCAAAATGTAACTTTTTAAAGCATTAATGACAACGGCTTTATGTAATCTACCTGTGCATTTCTTCTTGAAGTTGCATCATTAACAATTATTGATCTGGACTGTATGCTTCAAGGACTTGTTTGCATTTTTGGTATGTAAACTGGTTTGGTTTTTTGGAAGATATTTAGTAGCTTCTGCAAAAATATTTAAAGAAGTTTGGGGCCACCTCACAGCAAGAATGGCTGCTGTGATTAATTAGTAATTGTAAAGATAAAAACATAGCTGTCATTTTTTTCGATACTATTAGAAATCTATAGTATTTAAGCACTTTCTGAGAAATGGGTGCAGTTTTTCTTTACCTCAGAAAGGCAAACGAGAAAAAATACTGCTTACCCAAAAAAGTAATACTTGCAACTATTTCCAACTAAGGTAACCACTAAAAGTGGAAATTAAAGGAAAGGGGATCAAAATGAGAATGAAAAGTATGTTTCTCAAGCCTGTAGCCAGATACTGATGCTATCAAGTATGTCTTTCAGGACTGCACCCAGTCCGAATGTACATGTGAAAACTGTAGTGACACTACTAGGGCTTGTACAAAAAAATCTCAATCTTCTGAAATTTAGAGATCAAGAGATGAAGGCCTGCAAAATGCTGCAGTCCTTGAAATCCCTTCCACGAGTAAACACAATACAATATAGACTATGGCAAATCACACTTAGGCTCATTAATGAAAGGAGGACAAAGAAATATTGGCACATAAACAGCAGCTACATTAAGTTAAACTGTGACAAATCATTCAGGAGGTTTAGCACTTGTTTTCTAAAATATGTCAAAGAGTTGTTGGAGAGTTGTTCAGTAAGTTCTGCAATATATGTAGTAATTGTGATCAAAAACAGCCTACCATAGTTTTAGGTTTTTCACATTAAAGAAAGAGAAGGTTTGCCACTTGTTTGTGCAATTGGAGCTCTATTAGTTATAATACATAATTTGAAGTTCATATACCTTGTCAAACAACCTTTGAGAGTTTGCAAATAATCTTAGTCTAATGTACCTTCAGTTTTCTTCTCAGTAAAGCCTTCTAGCCAGAATTGCTTCATAAGTGAAGAGTGATAGGTGAGAATTTTCTGTCAAGCGTATCTGTTTGTGTGTCTTTGTGAGGAAGTGTATCAAGATGAAAGTACAAGTAGTATGGCCTTCTGGATTAAAAAAAAATCTTATTTAAGTCCACCATTCTGTTAAAAAAAAAAAAAAAAAAAAAGAAATGCCAAAAGATTGTAAATACTGAATTCATATGACTGGACTTAAGACGACAATGCTATCTAAATATGAAAACAAAATTCAAAAGACAGAAAAAACAAGAGAAGAACTTATAAGGAGGCTTTTAAAGTGATATTGAGTACATAGCATTAGAGCAACACCACCATCAAAGATGCCACTTTATTTCCCTTGTCCCTCCCATTGTTACTGTTGTGTGAATAATGCTATGCAGTAATAGACACCTATGTTTAGGGGGAAAAGGGGGATTGAGGTGGAACCCCAATCAAATTCAAGGCCAAAGACAAATTGCTTACTTTTATCTATATTTTTTAGGATTGAAGAGAGATGGGTGCATCTTCAGATATTAGTCTAATAAAAGTTATATGGGTGAAGGCATTCTGTGTAGTGAATTTTATTCATCTTCAAGAAATCCTTCTACCAGAAAAGTGTTGTTACTGAGGAGTTGAATTTTATCTTCAAGGAAATGGGTGCAAATATATTAGTTACTTTGACCTAGAATGCATGAACTGAAGAAAAGAAGATGGCACTGTTTGGGTTTGAGACACTGTAGGAATTATAAAGTGATCGTTTAATCAAAATGATGACAATATTTTTTGTGACTATAAATTTTTAAGGCTACATATGGCATAGGTAGGAGGTAGTGAAGGCATGGTTCTTTATGCCAGAAATAGTGTTCAACCAAAAATGATCAACACAGAAAACACACAAACAGCCTAAATTGCTGAGTAAAATGTATTGATGTAAGATTGTTACCTGGGACCTAACTTTGACAAATCAAACAATATGAAAAAAGATAATGTTGTAATTATGGATGTTTTCAGTATTCCAAATTTTTCATAAGGAAATACCCTACTGAGGAACAGAAGAGTAGTAAACTGAAATGATGCAATAGACTATGTCCTCACCTATTTGTATGGACCACTGGTTCCTAAATTTTTGTCACGAAACTGTATTAAGATTTTCCAAAGATAACCGAACCCTTATGATTCCCACCTGACTAATTTTAATAAGCAATCAAATAAAACAAATTTTAGTGACAGAACTTATTCAGTGTCGCAAAACAAATGAGTGGAAAACAAAAGTTAACAATCATAAAAACAAAATCAAGTATAAAATTATTATAAAATTAAACAATAATGTAAATAAGTAACACACACACACTTTCACTATTAACAAACAAAATAGTAAGCAAAACTTAAAAAAAACAAAAAACAAATGTATATTACTCGTCTATATAAAAAATATTTAGAAAAAAACAAAGCATAAACTTTAAAGAGAAGAATGCAGCTGCTTCTTAGATTCTAGTATCCTCTGAAAATTTGGTGTAATGTTGGATAACTTAATTTGTATACAGGTATATGGTGCAGCATGAAATCTGTCTTGGCTTGAAAAATTAATTGAACAGTTTTCCCTCTATTCCCACCACCCTCCATTGTAAAGCAAGATTTTTTATTTTTTTTTATTTTTATTTATGGAAAGCACTTAGCTTTAGAACATAATTTTGTGTGGCAAATGCATATATACAATTTGTGAAGAAACAATTTTGACTTGAAACATACTAATCTTATCTAGGGATGCACGATAATATCGGATTTATATTTGTATCAGCAGATAATGGGTTAAAATAATTTTATCGGCATCGGACCGATGACTAAATTGGACCGATAATTCGAACCGATATTGATGACGCATTCACTGTGTTCCGGATGTGCTGGACGTTTAGGCAACGCTGGGCTACTGTGCGAAAATGTCTGCGGTTTGGAAGTTTTTCAAAGTGAGTGAGAGTGACATAAAATATGCCATTTGCAACACTTGCTCGAATAATGTTTTGCGCGGAGGGACCAAAGTGCGAAATTTCAATACCACCAACTTAATTACACACTTGAAGACATGCCATCCCAACAAATATACAGAATTCCTCAGAGCAAAAGAGGAGAATCCTGTGCCACCACACACAAAATCAAAAACTGCAGTTGCTGAATGTGTTGATCAGTTACTTGAAAAATCAAAGAAATTTGATAAAGATAACCCTAAAGCTCAAACAATTACTGCAAAGGTGATCTAATTTATTGCTCTGGACGATCAGCCATTTTCTGTGGTAGAAGATACAGGATTTCGAAGGCTGCTTGAGTATCTTGAGCCCCGTTACCAGATACCCAGTTTCCGTTATTTTTCGGACATAGTGCTTCCAGAGTTGCATACGGTTGTGGAAAGTCATGTGCACAAACTCCTTGCAGAAGATGTCACAGCCATAACTATGGACATCTGATATGAGTGCTATTAGTATGCTTAGTTTAACTGCTCAGTGGATCGACCGCAAGTTTGAATTGCAGAAAGCAATCTTGCACGCCCAAGAATGCTCTGGATCACACACGGGTGCTGCACTCTCTGTAGCGTTTAAAAGAATGTTTGAAACATGGAAAATTCCCAAAGAGAATGTTCATGTAGTATTACGAGACAATGCATGCAACATTGCAAAGGCTATGGAGGAATGCGGGATCCCAAGTTTGCCATGTATGGCTCATACTTTACAGCTTGCCATGAACGATGGCGTACTATCCCAGCGCAGCGTCTCGGATACAATAGCGATCGGCAGAAAAATAGTTGGTCACTTTAAGCATTCACAATTAGCCAACTCGCGTCTCAAAACTATACAAACTGAACTTGGTATGCAGCCGAAAATGCTTCAGCAAGATGTTTCGACTAGATGGAGCAGCACATTCTATATGCTGCAAAGCTTGCTGGAGCAGAAAAGAGCCCTTGGGGCTTATGCCTCCGATTTTGAGTTACCTGCAACTCTAACGCCTAATCAGTGGGGTTTGATCAAGAACATAATCACACTCCTTGCTCCATTTGAACAACTGACAAAGAAATTTGCCAGTCTGAAGCCTTGGCTTCTAACGTTATTCCCTCAGTTAATGCCTTAAAACGACTGTTGACTAAAAGCGCTCATACTAACTTCGGAGTCAAAACCAGTAAAAGTGCTCTCTTGGAGGCTGTAAACAATCGTTTCATTGAGATTTACAAAGAATCCATGTACTGTGTTGCCACTATTGTAGACCCGAGATACAAAGACCGCTATTTCGATGCAGATGTAAAATCACTGGCATTCAAAATGTTGCAAGCTCAGGTGGAACTTGCAACGAACGAAATGCAGACGACTGAATCACAGATAGATGGTCCACAACAGAAAAGGGCCAAGAGAAATGATGAAGTGGCTTGCACGCTCTTCGAAATGTACAACGAAATTCTTGAAGAGAACACATTGATGCCTCGGGAAAACAGCCAGATGACAACAGAGGTGAGTTTAAAAAAAAAAAAAAAAAAAAAAAAAAAAAAAAGAAGCTCTCTGGAGATCTTTACAACATTGTTTTAAGTAAATAACATGGGCTGTCGGATATAATATCACTATTCTAACATAATTCGAATGTATACAAAATCTTGGAAGGCAAGACAGAAAAACGGCAATCGAATGTAAAAAGAGCGGTTGTTGGTTTTACCTCGCACTAACTTTGGCTTCATGTTACTTAAGACGTGCTGGACACTTTTGTGGGATTTTACAGATCTGTTTTTGCATGTAACTTTTTAGGATCAGTCTATGCGTGTTTCTAAATTATTAACCCATATTGTTATTAGTCATTAGTTAAAAGGTCGGCATCTTCTGTGTTAAACACAACCATTTTAAAGATTGGTAGTTTTCATCAAGCGACTGAGCCAACTATAGTGTATGCTTCTTTGCTTCATATTTTTGTTCGGTGCGGGTTAACTAAATAGTTTCATAAATAAACAAACTCGCTTTACACTTTTTTTACTTTGAAAAATGTTGTCTACTAATAATTGATCATAATACACAAAATACTTAAAATACCTCAACAAAGTAACATTTAATACACTTGTTTCATTTGTAAAACACTTAGTTTCACAATGCTTCAGTTTATTTACTGTAAAAAATAGACAAAGGGATATAAGGTCCTCTGGCCTCTAGGGAAAAAAAGAAAAAAATGACTGCATTTACTTTGTTTAAGCAATCACTGACAATTTTGTTTGTTTATCTTTTGAACATTGTCTGTAGAAAGTGCCAGTGCGGTTTGTGTCTTATTTCTCTTTGCGTTGCTTTTTGTGGGATAGACAATCACATTCATGGAAGACACTGTTTTCACCTGAGTCTCTTAAGAAATAATGAGCAACTTGTAAGCAGATCATGATCATGCCCAATGCGTCGATCGCGATCGACCGGTACATCGCGTTGCATTCAAAAAAAAATTTTTTTTTAAACGTTAGTCTATCATATATCCTCCCTATGGCATTTGCCACTTGATTGACATACAGGGTGGCCAGTCTGAGATCTAACACACTGGTCATCCTGCACGCACGATCAAACGCGCGAGCTACTGCAAAACTCTGGCTATCTAAGTGATCTAGTTAGCCTTCCAATTTATATCGACTAAAGAAGGGATTTAAAAAAAAAAAAAAAAATTTGTTTGGGCAGGGTATGGGCTGGATGTGGAATTGGAAGAGGATTTTTTTCTCACAATGTCACAATCGAAGTGCGTTTGTCTGATATGTCAATCTATCATTGCTATTCCAAAGAAGGAAAATGTTGAAAGGCACTTTCGAACTGTTCCTAAAAACTACGAAACTGACTTCCTTCCGAAAAGCGATCCGAGAAAGAGAAAGGAGAGGAAACTAAAATCGCAGTTAATCGGACAGCTGTCATTTTTCACATTTAGCCGAAGTCTGGGGCTCATGGACAGTTTTGGAACTTACTCACAGAGAAAAAGTTCCCAAACATGAGGAAATGTGCTGCCTCCTTGACTGCATTATTCGGCTCTACTTATTTATGCGAGTCAGCCTTTTCCCATATGAAGATTATTAAATCCAAATACTGTAGTGACCATAAATGTATTGAGTTGTTATTGTGCCATAAGGGTTATTCAGTTATGCAAGGTACGACAACATATATTTTATGTATAAAGTATACTCAGTATATGTGTGTGTATATATATATATATATATATATATATATATATATATATATATATAATATATAATTTTTTTTTTTTTTTTTTTAATGTAGGTAGATCATTTCGATCTGGTCATTTTAAAAGTAGCTCGCAAGCCGAAAAAGTGTGGGCACCCCTGATCTACAGTGAAAAGCAAAAATATTAATAATGTTTCAAAAAACAGCAAATACAATACAGGCATGCATTCAATTCAAATGCCATATACTTATTTTTATTGTAAGGATTCTAATCTTAATCTGACAGCCCTGGTAAAAGCCAAAATGCAGATCTATCTTTTAGATATGAAAGATGACACAGAATATAATACTGTATATGTATGCATGCTACTTGGCAGGTGCAGGGATTTCTTTCTGAAGCACCAATCCCGAGGAATGAAAATCCACTGAAATATTGGAACAACAACTGGAGTTGGTTTCCTACCATTGCCAAAGTAGCACGCAAGTTCCTGTCAGCCCCATGTACTAGCGTGGACAGCGAGAGACTATTCAGTTTGGCTTCTAATGTGATCAACAAAAAGAGAAACAGAATTTCATGTGACAAGGCAGAGATGCTCTTGTTCGTTAAGAAAAACCTCCCCATCATGCTTAAAAAATAGAAAAGAATGATAAGCCTCCAGAAAAAAGTTATTTATTTCTTTACTGTTGTACGCTTTTCTGATTTTTAAAATTATAGATTGGTTAGATTTATTCCATCAAAAAGAAAGAAAAAATGTTATGTGGTAAACTATTTAATACTGCAGACTGTAAAACAAAGGATCAGATAGCCAGTCAAATGTGGTTGAGCAGAAGCCATTTTAATGATTGTAAATAATCTGCAAAAGTTGTTATTCTTAAGTTGTATTGCTTATTTCATTGTAATTGTACATTTTGCCATTTTTTTCAGTTTTCATTTTTTCGATTATTGTTGAATTTGTTGTATTTGTTCCATCAAAAAGAAAGAGAAAAATGTTATTTAAAGCAACAACCTGCAGAACTGTTTCCCATATAACCAACAGGTATCCAGCTAAATGTGGCAGATATCATTTGTTTTTAATGATTGAAAGTGGTGTGCAAAATTGTTATACAAATAAATGTTCACTTTGTCTGTAATTCTTGCCCAGACAGATCAAGTCTCATTTTTCTCTGTATCTTATAAATATGTAAATCAGCATCGGCATCGGCAGATAAGTACATAGACGTTATCGGATATCAGCATCGGCCCAAAATTCCCATATCGGTGCATCCCTAATCTTATCCTTTAAGTAAAAGGCAATGTAATAAGCCTGTTAGTGAGGCGAAGACATACCAAATAGACTTAGTAAATATTTCCCTTAAGTGTCTTTTAACATGAATAAATAAGTGAAATACCTCAGACATAAACTTAAATAAACTCCATTTTAATCGTTTTAATACAGATGAGTGGTAGACTTAACAGCAACCATGCATCTAATGCTAGCAGTGCTGTAATGAATAAAAGATGTTGTTTTTTTTTTGTTTATTTTTTTATTAATCTTTGTGTGTTCTAATCATTTCAGATGAGAGAAGTACATGATGACTAGCAAGTTCCAAATTTGAATTAAACCCACAAGCAAGAGAAACAAAAAAGGAATAAAATTGGCTTTAGTCTTTTGTAAGACTATGAAAATTATATTCAAAACTAAATTAACGACAAATTGTATAAAAAATATTTCAAATGTCAGGTACCATTAGGTTTGGTATGGACCATACTCCCAAATCAACCTTGTTAGACTAATTTTAATTGGCAACGAGAACAATACGTAAAAATAAAGCATATACCATGCTTTATTTAAACTTTCAAAAACCATTTTGTACAGTTCGGCCCCAAAGATTATTCCTGAGGCTTAAATATACAATACTTTCTTAATGGTTTTAACCCTTATAATCAGTCTTAGAATTCAGTTTAATAAAATAAGTATTCATTTTCATTATCTGTAATCGACTGTTTTCCATGTTGACTAAGGTTCTGTTATGCTGAGTACAGTGATCCCTCCTCTATAGCGGGGGTTGCGTTCCAGAACCCCCCGTGAAAGGTGAAAATCCGCAAAGTAAAAACCATGATTATATGGTTGGTTATTTTATATATTTTAAGCCCTTATAAACTCTCCCACACTCTTATAAACATTTCCCGCACAGTTATACAGCATAAACCGCCTTATTACGTCCACTTATTAACGCCCTGGTTAAAGGACACTGTGGCAGTAGATCTTATATTCTTTTCATCCTTCTTAATGTAACGAACCGTGGACTCATTGATGCCGTAATGGCATCCTACAGTGGCGTAGCTGTTCCCTTCCTTCAACATATCCAAAACTTTGACCTTTTCAGCAATCGTTAGCATTTTCCGTTGGCGCTTGGGCATGGTCCCTGAAGCAGTAGCAGGAGCAGATCGTTTTGGAGACATAATGAAGGGCTTAACTATGCACAAAGATAAACACAAAAGAGCACAAAAGTTGTTGCACGAAAGTTGAAGCGCGATATAGCGAGGGATTACTGTATACACTTCAATTTTTGGAATTCACAGTCAAACGACTACTCACATTGCACAATAGTCACCAGTGCTTGACATGCCATGACATGGGTGTTCAATATATCTGAACATTGCAACAACACACAGTTTTACCCATACAAAAAAAACATGACCACACGCTCCTCAAAATGTCAACAAAGAAAAGAGCTCCATTCCTGTCTCTTGGTATACACTCAGATGTTTGAAGTGCAGACAACATGCTGTATCCATTTTACAGAGAGAATTAGAGGTATTTAGTCTATGTAGTTGCCGAGATGCTTTCCTGATTGGTCATTTAAGTGCTATGATATTCAGATTTTGACATGACAGAAGCAATAATTAATATACAATATACTGTAAAATAAAGCGCAATTAAATTGTATGACGACATCAGAAAAATCAGTTTGAGACTGCCCACACTGCAATGCAGCCAACTAAAACTTCTAACATGACAAATTCTTTCATTCGTATGACAGCCCAATCAAAAGACTTAATTGAGCAAAACAACCTTTCTCATGCTACATGTAAAATGATGGCTGATGAAGTTGAGGTTGAGTCAAATCAGTTAGCGAATACAAATGGGTTTTAAACCTATGTGGAAAATTGTACAGTGTATGCCTGGGATTAGTTGCTTGTACACAACACGCTCTTTTCTGCTTGGTTTTGATACTGTGCCCTGCAATGCACTGATGTGCCATTTTTATTCTTGTTTTAAACTAAGTGCTGCTGCAATAGTCACTGCTACCCTTTTTATTTCTTGCTAGTTGTCAACAAGTGGCAGGAGCATGTGTATACACACAATGTTGCACACCAGTAAGGCACCATCTTACCTAGGCAATAATTTTGTGAAATAATGCAGTATTTTTTTTTTCTTTATAAGTTTCCTAGGTAACACAGTAACACATGGCAGTTTCTCCCCCAAGGGATGATTTTGAATTTTTCATGGTTTTTTTTTTGTTAAAAAATTCGATGGTTGATTTATCCACGGATGGGCTTATCGAGTATATGCAGCATTTACTTTACTTAGCTTGTTTGACTCACTTTGCAATTATTGAATTCTTAAGTAAATCTAGTATGAATAGTTTACAGATGATAAACATGCATAATCCTCATCCAGCATTTATATTTAAAAAAAAATTTTTTTTGAGCGTGCCTTTTTATGAGGTAGATTTTAGCCACCACAAGCCTATTTGGGTGTAGTTTTTAACTACATGATAAAATGCTATTAAACATCTATTTTATGTACTTAATAAATTTAATTACGTTCCATTATTACTGCTACTTTTGGTTGGAACTTGTTATAAAAATAAAAATGTGATATTTTTGTCTTTAAGTAAATAAAACTGCTGCAATTTTGAAAACAGTAAATCCCCAAACACACCTAAATGTTACAATGTGTGTATGTTTTCTAATGTCGAAATGGTCAGATTTTCCTAATAAAGTGGTTCGTTGATATAATCTTTCCTTCAGAAAGTTTGTGTAAATCTTTTCCCAATCTCAATGGCTTTGTTAAGGTTGGTGTGAAGTTCAACAGTTATCAACAAAAGATAGTTCTTTAAAAGAATTTTACTTTTTCATGAAGATAAATTTCATTTGTATTAAAATGAAACTGTTTCAAAAGAATATTAAATGGGTCAGGAGTATGAATCTGTTTATATGAAGGTAAATGTTTTTGAAATCAGCACACTTTTCTAGCGATACTTTCAAACAGTATCACGTGCATTTGAATAACTGATCATGGTCTCTTGTAATCTTAGAAATTCATGCAATATTGATCTCTTTGTTTGCAAGTGTTTTAAAGTTTAGGAAGCATTTTAAAGTTTTGTGTGAGTAGGACCTTTGCTTTTTAATCTGTGACTATGTTAACAGTATTTCTCTTCCTGATATCTTGTCAGTTGACTTTGGAGTGAGTGCACAGCTGGACCGGACAGTAGGACGTAGAAACACATTCATTGGCACGCCATACTGGATGGCTCCTGAAGTAATTGCTTGTGATGAGAATCCAGATTCTACTTATGACTATAGGGTGAGTTCAGAAAGCATTGTGATCTTGTCACCCTCTGAACAAAAGCCTAATCTCACAGGAAAGTTTTCAATGGAATGATTATTGAAATAAAATGTAAGGTTTGTAGATAAAATATTTGTTTTAGCCATTGTAAGTTGCATATTAAAAAATACTGGGACAATTTAAGAATACTTCCAAGTCAAGCATTGCAGATATGTGTATACAATAATGCCATTAAAACTGAAAATAAAAGCAAGTCCACAATTAATAGCCCACATCTCTCCCAAACTCCCATGTAAAAGTCTGATTTTTGATGTTTTACTCCATAAAAGTGCCCTTTAAAGTGACCCATACTTGGTTTTACATTTGTTTCATTTATTTTCTTTTCTATTGTTAAACTTACTTTACAGTGTTTATGCAGTGTACAGCAGTGTTTGTTTTTCATTTTATTTTGTATGTGCTTTACTTTTAATTTCTTTCTAGTTTATATACAGAAATTCAACATTGTTTTAAAGTAGTTCTTTTACATGCTATACAAAGAAATAGGTAAGTACTAGTTCATAAAGAGTAAGCAAAATCAATTTAGTTTATAATATAATTACAACTGAATGTTGTAATTTATTTAATCAGTCAACTACCACCTTTGAACTATTTAAAAGTAGGAAATATGGTACTGTTAAGTGCAGTAATCCATATCATTATCTAAAGAACATCAGAAAGCAGAACAACAACAACATTTATTTATATAGCACATTTTCATACAAATAATGTAGCTCAAAGTTTCTTACATAATGAAGAAAGAGAAAAAAGACAAAGTAAGAATTAAAATAACATAACATAGAATAAAAGTAAGGTCCGATGGCCAGGGAGGACAAAAAAAAAAAAAAAACTCCAGACGGCTGGAGGAAAAAAAAATAAAAATCTGCAGGGGTTCCAGGCCAGGAGATCGCCCAGGCCCTCTAGGCATTCTACCTAACATAAATGACATCAATCAGTCCTCATGGTATTCAAGGTTTTCATGGAAGGACTTGATGATGACAGTCACATGGACTTCTGGCCTTTAATCCATCAATGTGGGGACATCATGGTGCTTTGATTAGGTGGTGGTGGCGCAGGTTGCCACCTCAGAAAACCGGAAAAAGAACAGAAGAGAAAGTAGGGGTGTGTACGGATTTTGGAGCCACCATGAATAGTAATGATAATTAATTGAATATGCAGAGTATCAGGATTAAACTAAAATGAAACACTGAGAAAGCCATGTTAAAGTAATGTGTTTTTAGCAGATTTTTAAAGTGCTCCACCGTATCAGCCTGGCGATTTTCCTATTGGCAAGCTATTCCAGATTTTAGGTGCATAACAGCAGAAGGCAGCCTCACCACTTCTTTTAAGTTTAGCTCTTGGAATTCTAAGTAGACACTCATTTGAAGATCTATTGTTACGATTTGGACTATAATATGTCAGACATTCCGATATATAAGATAGAGTGAGATTATTTAAGGCTTTATAAACCATAAGCAGTATTTTATAGTCAATTCTGAATGACACAGGTAACCAGTGTATTGACCTCAAAGCTGGAGAAATGTGCTCAGATTTTCTTTTCCTAGGTAGGATTCTAGCAGCTGCATTCTGCACTAGTTGCAATCGATTTATGTCTTTCTTAGGTAGTCCTGAGAGGAGTGCATTACAGTAATCTAGTCGACTGAAAACAAAAGCGTGAACTAATTTTTCAGCATCTTTCAGCAGCTATGTTTCTTAAGTGAAAAAATGTTGTCCTAATGATCTGATTAATATGCGATTTTAAAATTCAGGTCACAGTCAACAGTTACCCCTAAATTCTTTACCTCCGTCTTGACTTTTAATCCTAATGCATCAAGTTTATTTCTAATAACCTCATTATATCCATTATTGCCTATCACTAAAATTTCGGTTTTCTCTTTATTTAGCTTGAGAAAATTACCACTCATCCACTCAGAAACACAAGTTAGACATTGTGTTAGTGAATCAAGAGAGTCGGGGTCATCAGGTGCTATTGATAAATACAGCTGCGTGTCATCAGCATAGCTGTGGTAGCTCACGTTATTCCCCGAGATATTGTGACCTAATGGAAGCATGTAGATCGAAAAGAGCAGCGGACCCAGGATAGAGCCTTGTGGAACAACATATAAAATATCATGTGTCTTTGAAGTATAATTACCACAACTAACAAAGAATTTTTTTACCTGTCAGGTAGGATTCAAACCAATTTAAGACACTGCCAGAGAGGCCCACCCACTGACTAAGGTGATTTCTAAGAATATTGTGATCAATGGTATCAAATACGGCACTCAGATCTAAGAGGATGAGAACAGATAAATGGCCTCTGTCTGCATTTACCCGCATGTCATTTACTACTTTAACGAGTGCAGTTTCTGTACTGTGATTTGTTCTAAAACCGACTGAAACTTATCAAGAATAGCATGCTTATTGAGGTGGTCATTTAGCTGCATAATGGCTGCCTTCTCTAGAATTTTACTTAAGAAAGGCAGGTTAGAAATAGGTCTAAAATTTTCAAAAGCAGTGGAGTCGAGATTATTTTTCTTGAGTAGGGGTTTAACTATAGTAGTCTTAAAACAGTCTGAGAAGACCCCGGTGTCTAATGACGAGTTTACTATGTCAAGAATACTATCGATTAGCACGCCGATACTTCTTTGAAAAAATTTGTTGGTATTGGGACAAGGATGCAGGTGGAGGGTCTCAGTTGAGAAATTATTTTATATATATATATATATATATATATATATATATATATATATATATATAATATATCAGGTAAATCTATCCTGGTGAAAGAATTTAATTTGTTTATAACCGAGTACTGGGGCTTAAGAGGATGCACAGAGATAGATAGATAGATACTTTATTAATCCCAAGGAGAAAGTCACATACTCCAGCATCACCTTACTGATACAAAAAACAATATTAAATTAAAATTGATAATAATGCAGGTAAAAACAGACAATAACTTTGTATAATGTTAATGTTTACACCCCCGGGTGGAATTGAAGAGTAGCATAGTTTGGGGGAGGAACGATCTTCTCAGTCTGTCAGTGGAGCAGGACAGTGACAGCAGTTTGTCACTGAAGCTGCTCCTCTGTCTGGAGATGATACTGTTTAGTGGATGCAGTGGATTTTCCATAATTGATAGAGCCTGCTGAGCGCCCATCGCTCTGCCACAGATGTCAAACTGTCCAGCTCCATGCCAACAATAGAGCCTGCCTTCTTCACCAGTTTGTCCAGGCGTGAGGCGTCTTTCTTCTTAATGCTGCCTCCCCAGCACACCACCGCGTAGAAGAGGGCGCTCGCCACAACCGTCTGATAGAACATCTGCAGCATTTTATTGCAGATGTTGAAGGACGCCAGCCTTCTAAGGAAGTATAACCGGCTCTGTTCTTTCTTACACAGAGCATCAGTATTGGCAGTCCAGTCTAATTTATCATCAAGTTGCACTCCCAGGTATTTATAGGTCTGCACCATCTGCACACAGTCACCTCTGATGGGGGACATGTACTATATTATTTCTAATATCATTAATTTTTGATTGAAAAATACAGCAATAGCCTCAAGTTTCACTGGAGGTATTCTGGAGGCATTCCATTGCGTTAGCTGGGTGTAGCAGACGATCAATCATAGAGAATAAGACTGTGGGATTACTAGCATTGTTATTTATAATTCTAGAGAAATAGCAGCGCCTCTCAAGACGGACTGTGTTATTGTATTGTTTTTTTAACCTTCAATATCTCATAGTGGATAGTTTAGTTTTTCTCCATTTACGCTCATCTCTCCGGCATGTTCTCTTTAAATCAGGCACTCTTTGGGTCTTCCATAGTATAACAATGCTAAAAGATTTTTTAACTATCTATTCAGGTGCGTCTATGTCAGCAGCAGCTCTCACCTTAGTATTAAATTTTTCCACCTTACTATTTACGTTATCCTCGCTATTGTAGTTAGCACCACAAACGGACTAGTTGCTTAGAATGTTTGTAAATTTTGAAGCTGCTGATGAATCAAGGAAGCGTTTTTTTAACAATATGCTTCTCATGAATGTTTTCTATCATTATTTCTATATTAAATAGTAAAAGAAAATGGTCTGATAGACCAATATCAATGATCTGCTTCACATCAACTTTTAGTCCTTTAGTAATTACTAAGTCTAACGTATGACCTGCTTTATGTGTAGGCTGATTAACGAGCTGTCTCAAATCAAGAGTCTAGGAGGTTCGTAAATTCTTTTACTTTTAGGTCACACTGTTTATTAATATGAAAATTAAAGTCACCAACTATTAGGAGCACGTCATAGTTCGTAATTATAATTGACACCAAGTCTGAGAATTCCTCAAAGAAAGACGCATTGTATTTAGGAGGTCTATACACAGATAATACTAGCAACTGAGAAACTACATGAATAACGACGGGAAGATGCTCAAAGGACTTGAATTTACCAAAACGGACATCTTTACACTTTAACCGGCTCGAGTAAATGTTTGCTAAACCGTCTCCTCTCTTTCATTGGCGATCTGCACGAGCAAAGCTGTAATTCGGAGGCGCAGATTCGATTAAAACAGCCGCGCCATCAGAGCTAAGCCACGTTTCACTTAGGAAAATTGATTTTATTGCACTATCACTAATAAGATCGTTGATGGAAAATGTCTTGTTGGTTAATTCTCTAACATTTAATAAAGCCATATTTAATGTTTCTAAAGAGCAGAGCTGAATTTTATGTGTTTTATGGGTATTTGAGATAAGTTATTTTTATTAGCGCCACTCTGTGCGTATTTTTCATTTAATCTACAATCTGAAATTATTCGGATTTATGCCGCACTGCCTAGATTTTTTACATGCATTGAGGTTAGTTATTAGAGTAGTAATGCAGTGCACTTTTGCGGAAGACTTTGTTAAAGAATTATCATATCCTAGCAAAACATTACGGAAAGGGTTAGGAGTAGAAGTAGCGAGTCAAGAGAGACGAATTACCTTAGCGATGTTTTCAGAGAGGACCCAGGTGCCGAATCTATTTGGATGCAGACCATCCCGCTTGAAGAAACGCGGCCTCTCTCAGAAGAGGTCCCATTTGTCTATGAACCCGATGTTTTGATTCTCGCAGAAGCCTTTCAGCCAGGTGTTTAATCCCAGCAGATGACTGTAATACTTGTTTGATCTTCTAACGAGAGGTGGGGGATCCGAGATAAAGATTCTTGCAGACAGGGTCCTCTCCTTCGTGGCTTTGATTAGTGCTGCAAAGTCCGCATTGAGAATCTCCGACTGTCTGTGTCTCATGTCGTTTACCCCGGCGTGTATTACAATGGATCCCTGCCCTGTTCTTATGCTTCTCGATGACTATTGGCGCATGTCTCATAACATCTCGGACACGAGCACCAGGAAAACAAGAAACAAAATATTTCTGATTAGGGCATACGATGTTCAGATTTCTTACAATTGAATCACCAATCACAAATACATCACCCAGGGTTGAAGGCAAACTTGGGGCACGGAGAGAGTCGAACCGGTTCTGGGTGGAGATGCTTGCCTGTGCCGGTGGAGGTGTTCTATCCTTAAACCCCTGCCTGCATAGCTGAAACAAGCCGAAGTCTTCATCGTTGGCGTTGTCGCTCCGACAACGAGGCCCGGGAGTGAAGCTCACTTGGCCTTGGAGGTGAGCGGCACAGTGTGGAGTCGATGTTACTGAAACTCGAGGTGTTGTGTCGATTTCAGATGACGGGGATGATTTTTCCAGCAGCCGAGCCTTCAAATCCCTCAGGTACCTCCATCTGGACAGGAGTTTCTGGATCTGGTTGTCGAGAGCCTGGAGTTCTTCGACGCGATTCATCTCACTGTCGGCCATTGTCTGCTTCTGCTTCCGCTTCGTGCCCTAGGAAAGAACGAGAGAGAGAAGTTATCTCCCAAAAACAATATACTGTCCAGGCAGTAAAGAATCCCACAGAGAGAGAGGAGAATGAAGTGCTCATCAAACTTGTAGTGGTGACTTAAAACCAAAGCTTAACATTTGGAAGTAATCCATGAGTGGTCCATGTAAGATATTAATTTAAGATGTAAAGAGAAGTTGATAATGCAGGAACATATAGAACTTACTATCTGTCATATTGTTTGGGTATATGTAAGCATGCCTGCCTGCATGAATCTGCCTTCTGGTAGATTGTGCCTTTTTGTGTCAGAAGAAATTTTTAGAAGGAACAGGCAGCAGGAGTTTAATGAAATGTACAGTTGAACCGTGGTTCACGACCATAATTCGTTCCAAAACTCCGTGAACCGAAGCAATTTCCCCCATAGGATTGTATGTAAATACAATTAATCCATTCCAGACCATACGAACTGTATGTAAATATATATATATATATATATATATACACAGTGGTGTGAAAAACTATTTGCCCCCTTCCTGATTTCTTATTCTTTTGCATGTTTGTCACACAAAATGTTTCTGATCATCAAACACATTTAACCATTAGTCAAATATAACACAAGTAAACACAAAATGCAGTTTTTAAATGATGGTGTTTATTATTTAGGGAGAAAAAAAAATCCAAACCTACATGGCCCTGTGTGAAAAAGTAATTGCCCCCTTGTTAAAAAATAACCTAACTGTGGTGTATCACACCTGAGTTCAATTTCCGTAGCCACCCCCAGGCCTGATTACTGCCACACCTGTTTCAATCAAGAAATCACTTAAATAGGAGCTGCCTGACACAGAGAAGTAGACCAAAAGCACCTCAAAAGCTAGACATCATGCCAAGATCCAAAGAAATTCAGGAACAAATGAGAACAGAAGTAATTGAGATCTATCAGTCTGGTAAAGGTTATAAAGCCATTTCTAAAGCTTTGGGACTCCAGCGAACCACAGTGAGAGCCATTATCCACAAATGGCAAAAACATGGAACAGTGGTGAACCTTCCCAGGAGTGGCCGGCCGACCAAAATTACCCCAAGAGCGCAGAGACGACTCATCCGAGAGGTCACAAAAGACCCCAGGACAACGTCTAAAGAACTGCAGGCCTCACTTGCCTCAATTAAGGTCAGTGTTCACGACTCCACCATAAGAAAGAGACTGGGCAAAAACGGCCTGCATGGCAGATTTCCAAGACGCAAACCACTGTTAAGCAAAAAGAACATTAGGGCTCGTCTCAATTTTGCTAAGAAACATCTCAATGATTGCCAAGACTTTTGGGAAAATACCTTGTGGACTGATGAGTCAAAAGTTGAACTTTTTGGAAGGCAAATGTCCCGCTACATCTGGCGTAAAAGGAACACAGCATTTCAGAAAAAGAACATCATACCAACAGTAAAATATGGTGGTGGTAGTGTGATGGTCTGGGGTTGTTTTGCTGCTTCAGGACCTGGAAGGCTTGCTGTGATAGATGGAACCATGAATTCTACTGTCTACCAAAAAATCCTGAAGGAGAATGTCCGGCCATCTGTTCGTCAACTCAAGCTGAAGCGATCTTGGGTGCTGCAACAGGACAATGACCCAAAACACACCAGCAAATCCACCTCTGAATGGCTGAAGAAAAACAAAATGAAGACTTTGGAGTGGCCTAGTCAAAGTCCTGACCTGAATCCAATTGAGATGCTATGGCATGACCTTAAAAAGGCGGTTCATGCTAGAAAACCCTCAAAGAAAGCTGAATTACAACAATTTTGCAAAGATGAGTGGGCCAAAATTCCTCCAGAGCGCTGTAAAAGACTCATTGCAAGTTATCGCAAACGCTTGATTGCAGTTATTGCTGCTAAGGGTGGCCCAACCAGTTATTAGGTTCAGGGGGCAATTACTTTTTCACACAGGGCCATGTAGGTTTGGATGTTTTTTTTCTCCCTAAATAATAAAAACCACCATTTACAAACTGCATTTTGTGTTTACTTGTGTTATATTTGACTAATGGTTAAATGTGTTTGATGATCAGAAACATTTTGTGTGACAAACATGCAAAAGAATAAGAAATCAGAAAGGGGGCAAATAGTTTTTCACACCACTATATATATATATATATATATATATATATATATATATATATATAATATTTTTTAAGCACAAATATAGTTAACTAAATGTAAAAACATTGAATAACTCTGAGAAAACCTTGAACAACAGAGAAAACTAACACTGCAATAGTTTGCGCTATAGCGCTACCAACCGCTGGCTAAAAACACTTTTTTTTAATGAGTTTTAAGCACAGGGAAAAAAATGAACATTTGAAAAAATCCGTAATTTATCAAACCACCAAGAAAAGTAACATTGCAACAATGCATGCTACGAACTGATCACTGTAAACAGAATTGAAAACAAAATCAAGCCCAGTGCATTCTTTAACTGCCTTCCTACCTTATGCGTCCAGCTCTCTCTCTCTCGCGCTGCCTGTGTGTGTGTCTGTCTCTCTCTTGCGCTGCTTGTGTGTGTGCGCGTCTCTCTCTCTCTCTCGCTGCCCGTGTGTGTGCGCCTCTCTCTCTCACCCTGCCTGTGTGTGCGCGCGCGCGTGCGTCTCTCTCTCTCTCTCTCTCGCTGCCTGTGTGTGTGTGTGTGTCTGTCTCTCTCTCTCTCTCTCTCTCTCTCTCTCTCTCTTGCGCTACCTGTGTGTGTGCGCGCGCGCGTCTCTCTCTCGCGCTGCCTACCTGTGTGTGTGTGTGTGTGTGTGTGTGTGTCGTGCTCTCTCGCTCTTGCTCACTGCACAGGAAATGCACAGGGAGAGACTGAACATGTACAAACCGAAAGGGAAACTGGCTTGTTCGTATACCGAGTGTGTGGTCGTGAACCGAGGCAAAAGTTTGGCAAACTTTTTGGTTGTAAACCGATTTGTACGTGTACCGAGACGTTCGTGAATCGAGGTTCCACTGTACTTGATGTTTGAAATGATCAGAATCAAACTCGATCTGGAGTTTGTTTTTGTGATCTTTCTTGCCTTAGAATGGGAACAGATTTATGAAACTGTTTTTTGTGTTTTTTTTTATTTAAAAAAAAAAAAAAAACTTCACCTTATATCTCTAAAGCTAATTTTTTAGGGCATTTTTTCTTTATCTTACCTGCAGTAAATGTATCTAATAGATTTGTAGTCTACATTATCCTTGCTACCCAATGAGCTTTTCTCCTTCACAATGTGCTCTCTTGAAGAACTACCATTTTCCTCTTACGGGTTTGATCATCTGGCTTTCATTTGTATCCAACTCAAGTTGTCATCTCTGGTTTTGTGAGTGTGCTGGTTTTTTTTTTTTTTTTTTTGCACATATTTAGTTTTTCCTTCTCATATGGCAGTAAGTGGAAGCTTGGGTTGAGGTGACTAGCGATATTCAGTAATACAAACTTTTGCTTGTCATTAGGGTAGCACGTCTCAATATGAGTTACAATATTAACTTTCATTTAACTGGTTCCAAGTCACCTGGGGCCTCACGCATAACGCCATGCATAGAATTCACACTAAAACATGGCGTAAGGACAAAAGTGGAAATGTGCGTACGCACAAAAAAAAAAAATCAGATGCATAAATCTGTGCGTTCGCCAACTTCCACGTTCTTCTGCTCCATAAATCCCGGTCAGCGTGAAAAGTAACGCTTGCTGCCCCACCCAAACTCCTCCCAGAATTACGCCTCTTTGAATATGCAAATCAATATAAATAGCCCTTAAGCTCAGTGTTCTGTGAAAAGGCAATAGCAAAAGCATGGGGTGAAATAGAAGAATTTCAGCAAATACCAAGAGGAGGCAAGGAAAAATGTACTATTTGTTGGTTTAAACAGTGGTATAAACAACAAAAGGAAGTTGATCGAGGGACATAGAGTGTCGGAGAAACTAGAAAGCCCAAGTTCACAAAGTCGCACAGTGCCCGAAATAAAAAAAGTTGTCAGATATCAAAGTTGTCGTAAAAAGGCAGGTTGCAGCCCGCCGTCTGAGTGTCATATAAAAGTTTATCAGGGTACAGAGAAAAGAAAAAAAATAGGGACACAGTGAGAAAAAAGCTCGAAATGTCAACTTTAATCTCTAACATTCCACTTTAATCACGTAGTTTATTTTGTCATTAAAGTAGAACATCGTAAACTTCATCTTTCAATCGTTTAATTTACTAGTTTCTCAAATCCCATTGTAACTAAAGTAGCACGTTAAATGCTTTGTTTTGTATTTGATCTTCTATGTGCTCTATGTGTGTGAATCACTACGTGCTTCTTAAACGGGCTTTCTCTTCCTCCGACTGGACACAGAAACCATTACATTCGTGATATTAGAGCTCTCTGAATAATTAAAATACTGAGATGTATACTTTATCATTTTCATGATGATAGGAGTTATTAAACATGGAAACACGGTGGCACAGTGATAGTGATGAGCTGGCGCCCTGTCCAGAGATTTTTCCTGCCTCCCGCA
This sequence comes from Erpetoichthys calabaricus, assembly GCF_900747795.2. Lineage (NCBI taxonomy): Eukaryota > Metazoa > Chordata > Cladistia > Polypteriformes > Polypteridae > Erpetoichthys > Erpetoichthys calabaricus. Next base: position 260,512,411 of record NC_041396.2, on the reverse strand, counting down.
AGATGCTTGCTGTGCCATGCGTGACCTTCAATGAAATAATTTATTGCAGCAGTACTGTCTCTTTCAAACGTACTAACCTCCAATTCCTGTCCTTTCTTTTTCCAAGTAACCAATCGCCACACAGTCAGCTCTTTAATAGATGTTGAGCCATCTGTAAGCTTAGAATGCAGATTCTTCAAAACTTTTAAGGAACATTGAAATATCTTCGTAGTACATGTTTAATTATTCCATCCATCTATCCTTCCAGTGTCAAGCCAGCCTCAGCAAGAATACAGCGCAAGGCAGGGACAATCCCTGAACTACCTAGCACTGCATCACTGTGTCCTCACATGTTTAATTAATAACAATATAGATTATTTAAATGATAACATTTTATCTGTATAATAAACATTTTTCTGCATTTCATCTTAAAAATGATATCGTCATCATATGTAAATACGCGCTTTATAAAGTGGTTCAGGTTGTGCAATATTATAACTGTATCGCAAGTTTACAGTGAGGTAATTGTACTTATAATTACAAACAGTTCTACAAGGAGCACTTGATGGACTGATTGAGTGCATTTACAGTTCTTGGGATGGAACTGTTTCTGAACTGCAATGTCCCTACAGGAAAGGCTGTGAAGCGTTTGCCATATGGGAACAGTTCAATAGACAGCATGGCTAAGGCAACGTGTGCTTGGTGCTATATACCGATAATTCTCTTTCCAATCAGTGGCTGTAGAGCTGTGATTCCACACTCGGATACAGTGATATAAATACTCCAAGTGGTGCAGTGAGGGTAATATGGAAAAAGATGATCCACTTTGGCAACCCCTAACGGGAGCAGCTGAAAGAAGGTGCAGTGAGAGTAACGACGCTAAAGCAGCTATGGTATTTGGAATAGTTTGGCCATTCTGTGGACCATTATATTGTTACAGGTTAATTACAATCAGATGCCTTAAACTAATAAACAATATGCGGTTAATTTCAGTGCATTTATAAAGCCGCGTCAGGGACGTGCATCTAAAAATGAAAGGGAAACCACACTAGAACAAAAGCACTGCTTTGACGCTTGGTGCCACCAGTTTGCAAAACCGAGCAGAGAACTTGCGTACGCCAGGGTTTTAGCTAGCGTGAAAATGTGTGTGGCTTTACTCCAAGTTTAGGTTTTATACATTGCAATTTGAGTGTGGAAACGGGTTTACGCAACATTTTTGTGCGTATGTACCATTTATACATACTGCCCCTGGAGTTGGCCATTTTAAATGTGAAAGATGTGAATCACCAGGAAAACAGTTATTGATTACTTTTTTCAAATTACATGTCTTGGTTTTACATTTAACTATGCGGTGTGTTTACATTTTTTTTTTTTTTTTGCTTCTTTGCAGAGTGATATTTGGTCATTGGGAATCACTGCTATTGAAATGGCTGAGGGAGCTCCTCGTGAGTATCTATCTACCTATATATATATATATATATATATATATACACACATTTTTTTTAGTGCTGTTTCATTATTTGAGTCATTCTTTAATTGTTTTTCCTTACTACACAGCTCTATGTGACATGCATCCAATGAGGGCTCTTTTTCTTATTCCTCGAAACCCTCCTCCTAGACTGAAGTCAAAGAAATGGTGAGACAGCCATGTGTTCACCTTATTGATTTGTGTGTGTTGTGTGATTTGTTAGTTAAAGTGAAAGGTCACAATAGTTGTATACGGTTAGTCTTATGCAGCCGTTTTTAAGTACACAGTCAGTTTATGGCATAGCTTGTAAAAGAGATGTCATTTTTTGAACAGCAAAAGCATATATTTTAATACTTGATTATGACTTTCCTGAGAAGTTAACATGGACCCAACAATGTGTGCAAATCAATATTGTACATGCTTTTGGTTTGTTTTGAAAGCAATACCTATTATAAACCTTCAAAAATAATACTAGAAAAGGAGAGTGTTTCAACAGTAAACAGATTTTACAGGAGTTTGTCTCCTGCCAGAACCAAATTATGCAGGTTAGGTGAGTTACAAATTTTATATCTACTAGGTGTTTTATTAAACATGTTTGTGAGGAGTGATTAAAGTAATCCCAGTGAACAATATATACTTGTTAATGATCCAAAACATTTCCTGTGTCACTCCAGTCAAACAATTTGTCGTACTTGTGCAACTGCCATTTAGTAGATTGATATCTTTACTCTGGCATTACATGTTACACAGAGGTAGCCTTTCAAATTGGGGAACAGGTGATGATCACAAAGGGTCAGGTCTGAAAACATGTTGTATGTGGCATCTCTTAGAATCCTCAGTTTCACAGAGCTGCCTTTGCAACTCATGCAAAGTACATTGTTCATCCACATACATTTCCACTTTTTCCAGATTGCCATAAATGTCAAAGCAAATCAGTGTGATAATTGACTGAATTGCGTGGGCCATTTGACACCAAAACATTTGTACTGTAGTTAATAATATAATCCAAGCTATACACTCATCATCATCGTCATCATCAAATAAATTTTGCACACAAGATTTTCTATACTGGAAATTCCTTGGAGAATCACAATTTTTCCATTCTTATTTTCTGAGTCATAGTAATTTTATCCAAGAATAGTACCCAGTTATGAAATTCCCCCAGTCCAATATTACTAGTTCAAGACCTTCATGGGCCACTGGATGTTTTGGAGTTTTATTTCAGGAGTCCGTATTCAGGGCACCCAAGATATAAAAAAAACTTGTTCTTGTGTAGTTTATAAAGAATGGATTTAGCTGACCGTGACAGATTTCTGTCTTTTATCTCATGTTGCATTTCAATTCTCCACTGTGGCTTGGACCATTATGGCAAAATTATTCCGTACCATTAATGTCAAAGGCAGCCGAGGCCTTTGGTTATTTTCAAGAGACATCTGCCATGGTGGAATTTTGCACTCTTTCTCTTGACTGGTGCACAATAGCTAACTGAGAACAAATCTCTGATTGTGTATTGAACTCATAAATACAAATATAAAACGATATTTGATTTCTTTGCATCCATGTTGGCCTGAGCAAGAAACTTAACTATAACCAAAAATGCAAGAAACATGTAGTTTGTATTAGGGCTCACAAAAGTGTTGAAATATATACAAGTCCCTGTGTGGAGAGTGCTTTGAGTAGTGAGAAAAGCGCTGAATTATAATGGTGGTATCAATTTTAACATCACTCATTTGTCAAGATATTGATTCTTAGGCCTGCATTACAATTGCACTTCCATTTTGCCGTGGCTAGAGTGGCAACTCCATTTCCACCCAATAACAGGTATTAATAAGGGAACCTTCAGTGGCTTCGGAGCCCCTCTGTGTCCGGAGCACGCAGTCATAATTGCAAGACATTATGGGTTGGAGGGTCGTCCACTTTGGGACACGCACCACTTTCCTTAACGACACCCCTTGAATGATAGAATGGTAGGCAGTAATTGCAGACCACTGTATTAATGCATTATTCTGTGCTGTTCATTCAGAGCAACAGTCTTTAGCACAAGAGCTCTATTGTCACTACAATATTTGCTGCCGTAGCATGTTACTTTCTCTTATTTCATCATGCATGATTTTAAAATTTATATTTCACATTTTCTTTATAATTTAAGGGGCTATTATCTTTTAGTGCTCAATTTCTTAAACAATGGGGCAACTCCTCTGTGTGCTCATATATTTCCAGCTGTGCTTCAGAGTGTGTATTTAGTATGTCAAGGCTCATTTCTAGCCTAGCAAAGTTGGTTATTGCTGAAATTTCATAGTATATTTGTTAGGTCTTATGTTCCCATCTTTACAGTAGATCCCATATAAGCTGTAGCATGTAAAATTGAAGCATTTCCTTTCTAATGTAAATGATTTACTCAGGCAAGCATTGCTTTAGCACATTTTGGTATAAAGAGTATTTCCTACAAATATGTCCATAGGTCCAAGAAGTTCATTGACTTTATTGAGAGCTGTCTGATCAAAACCTATACAAGTCGACCTTCTACTGATCAGCTGCTGAAGCATCCTTTTATTAGAGATCAGCCCACTGAACGGCAGGTCCGCATCCAGCTAAAAGATCATATTGATCGTACCCGCAAGAAAAGAGGAGAAAAAGGTGAATACCTGTAACTGTCTAAACAGAACTATCCAATTTATGCTTGAACTGCTGTTGTTTAACACTAGCAAAACTTCTTTCACACACAGAGGAAACAGAGTATGAGTATAGTGGTAGTGAAGAAGAAGAGGACAGCCATGGAGAAGAAGGTGAACCCAGGTATCAACATGTTTTGCCTTTATGACTGTTTTCTTATCTCACTTTTTTCAGTTGTGCACATATTTCTATGGTTGTATATCAGATCTAGATGACTATACAGACAACATAATCCTTTTCTACTTATTGTACATAAAAAAAAGATTTTAACTGGTTAATAAAATGACAGTTAAACAGTATTACTGTACATATTTATGTTTTGTGTAATTTAATCTAAAATGAACCATGGCCATCCTACGGTTTTGATGATACAGTACCTCATAGTTGGAAAAGGGACAATACTGACATGTAAAGCCACTACAAACTGTGTATTAACCCCTCAGCACTGACAAGCTGTGTTTGCTAAAGGGATCACTAAAAATGTCACCTTCCCCTCCCAGCAGTTGTACATCCTTAGCACAGCTGAGACATGTACATAGAACTCTGGGAATTGCAAGCAATTTAAACAGCCAGCTGATGATTTGAGCTGCTTATTTGTGATGAGATTATTGTGCAGATGTGTGTGCTACCCTTTACATCCGTCAGCACATATACATGAAAGCACAAAATTTTTGAAAATAGAGACAAGGTACATAGTAGTGTGCAATACCATTCCTTGGTGTTAGTGATGAGAGTACATTTTTTAATCATGGCAGAAAAAATTTGCAGGAAAAAAAATGCAAGTCGCTACATGAAAATTATTGAAATCCAGTTGAAAAGAAAATATTTGGGGTTATATGTACACTTTTGTATCTGCGGAATTGCCGTAACCTGAGACCCACCTGTATAAAGTTTTTAATGTGAGAGACTTTTTTTATTAAATATTGTGGCCACCAGGGGGCACACCAGCTCCCCAGATATGACGCAGTCAGACATAGACGCAAGTTCAGCGCAACACACACCTTTTATTTACAAGGGGGAAACACTTTTCTTTTGTTCCCTACACAGCAAGCACAGTTCCAAGCACAATACAGCACTTTTCTGTTCTTTCATTTATTCTTTTTCTCTCTCTCCCTCCCTCTCTGTCTGCCTGCACTCCTCCAACAGCAAGCTTTGGCCCTCTTCTTCCTATTTCTGGCTCCATGATGCTAGGTAGACAGTCCTTTTTTATTTTAACTGCTCCAGAAGTGTTTCCGATCTTCCACACACATGGTCTGTCAGTAGTTCTGGGTGATGCAGAAACCACATGATGTAGGGACTCAGCAGGGCTGTCCCCCAGGACTACAATACCTGGCATGCCTTTTGGTTACCCATGTGGGAAACTGTGCCTAGGCTTGCTGCCATCTAGCATCCTGGGGTAAATGAAGCCCTGTATAAGCTGTTTTCCCCCTGTGCTTCCCTCTTAAGGACACCGGCCATCCTTCACTATATTTTATATCCATATTTTTTGCCTCAGTTATTTGCTAATTTCTGTTGTATTATATTCTGACTTTTCTTCTAAATAGGCATATGTTCTGTGATTGTAGTTTATACTTAATACAACTTACACATGATCATATCTATACAGCAGAATTTCAAATGTCTTTTGGAATTTCACTGTGCACTTGTTTTATTATGAATGTTCAGAAAAGAAGTAGAAGGCGATGAAAAATGCTATAAATCACACAAACATTTACAAACAAGACTTATTTATTTATTTGGCTCAGAAAGTGTCATTATCTACATGAAGTGTACTGATGCTACTTGTCTGGTTTATCGTAGCAAAAGTGGATTCCAAGAATTTATATATTGTGTTGAGAAAAATGAGTTAGGGATTACATATTTGAAAACTGTAATGTTGTAAAAAGGTAACAACGGAATACTTTTTATTTCTTCAAAACAGTAAAATAATTCATATTAGCTAGAACTATTTTTATTAATTGCTAACACACCACTTTTATAGTGATTGGAACATTATTTCAGAACATATCCATTATGAATAACATCCAAAGTGCAATTTTATTTTAATACCTATTATTTTGCAAGTTAATTTCCTGTATTTCATGTACACAATATTCTGTGTCCTCTAGGTTTGCATATTCTGAAAGATAAATGTCTGTCCATTTGATGTTGATGTTTTATTGAGCCTTAAAACAAGTGTAGTTTATTTACCTTGATTTAAGTCTAATGGTGGAAAACCTTGCTCAAGAAATAAGTAAAAAGTAATGTAGCAGCCTTATCGAAAGCCTCACAAATATTGTTTTTGTGAAAGGCAAAGCATATAATCTATTAAATAAAGAACCTGAATCACCATACTTAAGTTTGTTGCCTTCCAAATGCAGGGCATCCTTTCATTTCTAATGCCCTGAATGAAAAAGTGTTACTGTGCTGCACATAATTACTGAAGGCATTGGAGAAGAAAGGAAGTAATCCATCAGTTATAATTAAAATACCCTGAAAAAATGAAAGCTGTCCAGAGTTTGAAAGTGAACCTGAACGTTTTTTTTCAGTTTAATGCCAAATCATAGATGAGCACTATTCTCATATCTGATCTTGATCATTCAAAAATATCCTCAATGTAAAAACATTTAGAGAGATTCCCCCAATTTTATATCAACTTAAGATACAAAGAATGAAGAATGTAAAGAGTGAGCGGCTCTGATCCAGTTGTTTCTTTCTTTTTGAGTCACATCAGTGATTTCCACCCCCTTCCTGTTCTACTTTAGCTCCATCCTTAATGTTCCTGGAGAGTCCACACTACGGCGAAACTTTCTGCGGCTCCAGCAAGAAAATAAGGAGCGCTCTGAAGCCCTCAAAAGACAACAGCAACAACTGGCGGCCCAGAGGAGAGATCCTGAGGAACACAAGCGACAACTTTTGCATGACCGGCAAAAACGTATTGAGGAGCAAAAAGAACAGCGTCGCAGACTTGAGGAAGTAAGTTATGAAAATGCATTGTCCTGCATATCACTTGACAAGAGGCAAGTTAGATTATACTTAATTATTTCTGTACTATTTAGAGTGTTTTAGTATCTTGTCTTAATGTATCCCATTCTCGGATTAAAGCAGAATTCAGATCCAGTACTCAGTAAAAGTTTATCCAGGTAGGAGTGTAATCGAAGTGCGCTTGTTCAGTTGTGTCTTCTAAAAAGGTAATACAAGTCCAGATCAGTCTGATGTAGTGACGTTTAACTTGTATAGCTGGTAAGCTGTCTGCCTCATCACACCTTAAACTCCGAGAGCTTCTCATTCTTGTGGAAACAAAATTACCAGAGTGTGTCCTATATGTAACTAACTTGTGTAACTTGTTGTTGTATAAATACAGGACCAGATTAATTATATGGATAAATAACCTGAACATGAAACACTGAACCATATGCTTTACACAAGGGGTCTGCCCTGGAGGGCCACAGTGGCTGCAGGTTTTCATTCCAACCCAATTGCTTAATTAGAAACTAATTCTTGCCAATCTCTTATTTAATTCTATGGCTTGTTAGTCTGCAGTATCTGAAATTTATAATGTGTGAAGATTGAAGTTCAAATGTCAAATACTTTCACAAAAGGTATAACAAGTGCACCTTTATTCAAGAATATAACCAAAGAAAAAGAAATTATTCAATGTACATATTGAAACCAATCCTTGCCAATCTCTTATTTAATTCTATGGCTTGTTAGTCTGCAATATATGGACTTCAGTCTTCACACATTCATTTTTACTATAACATGAAAAAAAATGTTTTAGTTATGTGTTCAACATTTCTTGCCTCACATTTCCTGTCATCCTACATTTACCCAGATCTTTGTAGACACAGAACATACATGAAATATATTTATTCCAAATGATATATTTACCCTATACAACTCCAGGCACCTCTAACCCAGGTAAACGGACTTGAGCTGGGAGAACTTCAGCTGTGTCGGTGGGGGATGGCATAGCAGGCTGCTTGCTGCTTGTGCTGATTGACACAATTGGAAAACAAAGACGCTGATGAAGAGGTGCAAAGGAATGTAAGGTGGCCCGGCATTATGACTTTTCGTAGGCTTCAGGGATTCTAGTGTTAAACCACACACATGGTAAATTGAAACAGGTTAGATGAACTGCTGACTCCTTTGTCGTTTGCTTCTTATTGCTAATAAGGAGTCATTAAAAACCAGTGATTGCAGCTGTTTAAGACTGAAATAGGCAATTAAGGTTGTGGAACCTTAAAAAGTGAGACCACTAAAATGAAGCAGAAGAATGTCACTTGAGCAGTAAGTGCTTCATTAGCAATAATTGACTTCTCATTAAGTAAGTAACTGGTTGGAAGAAAAACCTGCAGCCCTCCAGCCAACATTTCCTACCCCTGCTTTACACCCTTTAAAAGTATCTCAGTAGCTGCATCAGCTTGTATGTATTTGCCAATAGGAACAAAAAAGCAACAAAAGAAATAAAAATACCTGTTAGTTTCACATGTGGTTGCTGGTTTTTTATCTTGGGAGTGTTTTCCATGTCTTAAAGCATTGGAAGTTCAGGTGGTCTCTCACATGTACTGTTTTATTTATATTCAATTCTAAAGCATCTAATTATATATATAATATAAAATATAAAAAATTCTTTTCGCGTTTGAAACGGAAATTATGTATGACCACGCGATCTGGAAATTACGTTGAGAAAAAAAGTGGACGCTGGGAGGCACGGAATGTCGGGTTGCTCCGCGGGGTCGAGAGCTTCACAGTTTCGGGCAATGTCCTCTTCTCACACTGTTTGTGACACTTCAAGTGCCCCGTCGGCTCCTGGGAGAGTGGAAATCTTTGCGAATGAGTGTAATCGGCGCCATCAAAACAGGACTCTGTTTGTAAATTGCCCTGCACGACTACTTACTGTCCCTTAAGGTGAGTTCGGGTCACTAAAACCCCGCAACATTCAAGGTTGCTTTTGTAATCAATTGTTTTAAGAAGATGGAGAGTTTACATCTAAGAAGATGTACAGACTTCTTCATGTAAAGTGTTGGACTTGGGAATTGTTTGGACCTTCTGCCAGTTAAGCACAGAAGGGCAGTGTCCACATTTATCAGTTATTTTTCTCTTCAATCACAGGCACGTAGTGCAAGGTTTTCAGGCGCTGTAATTCCTTTTTGTATTCGGTGCCCTCGCACCGACCAATTAACCTGTTCCACGTCATCCCTCCGTAGGCACGCGATGACGTGAACGTGTCTGCAGAAAGTGGCGTCTCCTGCCCTGCAAAAATACTATAAAAGTCGATCAGCCGGCGCGTGCGTAGCTGTGCCAGCCTTTGAGACTGTGACTGCGCTTCTGCCTTAAGTGAAAGTGAGCACTTTTAATTTTTTTCCTCCTTCCCCTGAGCTATAGCCCAGACAACTGCAAACACGGGATCCCTTTTCTAGACCGCGGCAAACTAATATTAAGGCGCTTCGCATTTTCTTTTGCACGTATAGGGTTATGAAGTTGCGGGAGGCACGCGCAGGAGTGGAGGACCGACCGTGGAGGACCGACCGTGCCATCCCGGCCGGTTAATGGTAGGGCCGTCTGTCCAGTCTACACGAGACCCGCTGCGATGCTCCCCAAAAGGCGCTCATATCGTCAGTGAAGACGTCTCTCTACACTATATAAAAGAAAAAGGCAAATTTCCTTTCTTTATACCTTTTTTCCTTTTATCCCAAACCAAAGCCTTTCTCATAACACTGCAGAGGACACAAAACTGATTTTCTTTAATTGCTGGTAATGCCAGTAAGGCACATTACCACAGGCAGAAATTTGGACATTCACATAGAAAATGAAATTTCTATACCACAGCCGTCGTGTAGTGCCTTTCAAAAGGGATTTACTACCGAGAGATGATCCAAATACATTTTAGCTGCTGTTAGTACTACTTACCTGTTGTGTTATACCGCCTTTAAAATGTAGTTTACCCCAAACCACTCCAGTAGTGCTCAATGTATCTTTACTTCTTAAAATGTTAATGTTTTACTGTTTAATAACTTATAGACTACATTTTATTTTTTTCCCCTTGCACTCAGTGAGCGAAGCCACTGGGTAATCAACTAGTATGTTATACAATACTAGCCAACCTGCGGCGTACCATACGCCGCATAATCAGGCCAGTTTTTTAATGATTTTTAAGCACAGGGAGAAAATTAACATTTGAAAAATCGGTAATGTAATAAATCAGCAAGAAAAGCAACATTGTAACAATGCACGGAACAAACCAACACACAATCGTCCGTGATTGAAAACTGGCGGACCGACATCGCGGCTTCTACTCCCAGACGGAGGGATAGGGGTGGACGGTGCTCAGGCGCGGAGAAAGGAACGGGAGGAGAGGAGAAGGACGCCCATTCCGCTCTGTCTGTCATGCTAGTGTGGTGATGTTTTGTTCAGTACATGTGCCCACCTCCAACTCGTCACTTGAGTCGTTGTCGTTTTTGCACAGTCCAGATACACCTGTGACTCACGTAGACTTTTCATTGCTCTGTGCGGTTTTGGCTGCTTTTCTATATATAATCCACCAAGACACCCAACTACGGTAGTAGCGAGGTGGGAGGGGGATGTGTAGAAAGGGTAGGGATGTAATCAGTGGGAGCGTATGAGTCGCACTTAGAGGGAATTGCACGGTTTGCAGCCCGAATGGGGTTCAACGGCTTACCCACGCCTCTCTGCGTCGGGTAGACACACGGTCAATCTCATGCGTAATTATTTATTGAATGGTAAACACTTCTGGAAAGACACGGTTGTCTAAAACGGGTTGGTGTGAGAATACAACAGTAAGTGAATGAAAAGATGGAACTCTGGAGAGAGGAAAATACAACACAATAGTGAACCTGCAGCATAACAAATGCCGCATAATTATTTATTGATGGTTGAACACTTCTGGAAAGACAGAGTTGTCTAAAAAGGGAGGGTTTGAGGATACAACAGAAAGTGAATTGAAAGATGGAACTCTGGAGAGAGCAACATATATTGTCTGTGAGTGAAGACTGGTTTTGGCAGATATAGGCATATCTTTTTGAAAGTTTGTCGTTGTGCCTTATTAATTGTCATCGCAAATGCCAATCGAACAGGAAATTGTCTTCGGGTAAAAGTAAAAGGCAAATTTGAATCTGACGGGGTCAGGCATATCCGGGGAATAAGGACAGTTTGTGAGGTTGCAGATGTGATAGTTTTACACTCCAGTACATTACGGTGAATGGTGCTAACAGACAGTCTAGTGCCATTACAAAGACCTTTTGCAGGCAGGAGGTTTCTGAGAAGCATGATGATGGATCCATTTTTAATTTTGAGTTTATGTGGAGGCATGCCAGTAGGAGTAAGACTATTAAGAAATTCTTTGGGGAATAAAAGTTGATCTGCAGGATCATCTGTGACGATGGAGTCCACGCTCGTGAAAGTCACGTCATTGTTAGGGATAAGTTTTAGCACTTGTTCATTAAGGTATAGCGAGTCTTCGTTGGTGACGCTTAATATAGCTCGCGTGCTGTCATATTTGCTGTCAGTGTAAGAACATGAATGTGACGCCACAAAGGGTGCTTGTTAATGCAACTGGGGACAGTAAGCGCGCGGGAGCCATGCATAATGACGGGGAGAATTTGTCGGAAATCTCCACCCAATAGTATTGTTTTGCCTCCAAAAGGCTGCGTGTCACCCGTGAGGTCATGTAATAACCTATCAACTGCCTGGAATGCGTATGTGTGTGTCATTGGCGCCTCGTCCCATATAATAACTTTGGATTGTAGAAGATGTTGAGCATGTGGTGAGGAAGGTTTGATGTTGCATGTGGAAGTAGTAGTGAGCTTCAACGGTGTTTTAAAAACAGAATGGGCAGTTCGTCCTCCCGGTAATAATGTTGCAGCTATTCCTGTAGATGCTACAGTTGTAGCAATGTCTCCCGTAGCTCTGATGGTATGAATCAGGGTTTTGTACACAAAGGTTTTTCATGTTCCTGCAGGACCATCGAAGAAGAAGCATCGGGGATGGGAATTGTTATATGCAGTGTGTAAAACAGTATCAACAGCGTGTTTCTGTTCTGTGTTGAGTTTGTCGTAGTGTTCTATAGCGTGTATTTCCATGAAATACTTTTGAAGCGGTAGCCATGGAGGGCAAAAGAATAGTCAACGTGGCTCACAGCTGGATTTGGACCGCAGCACAGACCCCAAAGCGAGTGAGTATGTGTTTGATAAGCTGTTTGAGTTGGCGGGCAGTGGTCTGAGATGCGTTCCTGAGCACGTGGGAGGAGGGGCAGAGTTTCTGGGCGGGGCTTCATTGTTCCTTTTGCATGGTTTTTCATGGTGGACGCGGTCGGGTGTCGAAACCGAAAAAAATATTTAAAAGTCAACGTGGGTCAGACGTGCATGTGGACTGCTAGCACAGACGAAAGGGACTAACTGGGTGGTCGGTGAGTTTTTGCGTCTGGGGAATTGGGCAGGCAGTGTGAATGCCTAGAGAGCGAGGGTAGACGCGGGCCGGTGAAAAAGGAGGGTTGGTGGGCAGGGAAACGTCTTCCGTGTTCCTGCAGGACCATCTAAGAAGACGCATGTTTGTCGCGGATGCGAATTGCTGTATGTAGCGTGTAAAACAGTTTGCTATGGTGCACGCGGTCGTGCGTCATAACTGAAAACTCGGTTTTAAAGACTGCTTACTTCATTGTGTTTTAACCTCAGTTGTAAAGGACTGTTTTAAGGATCCCATGGGATACCCCTCGCAAACCGTTTTACACACTGCATATGGCGATTCACGTCCGCGAGAAACATGCCTCTATGAACAGTCAACGTGGCTCGGAGGTGCATGTGCTCTCTACGACAGACGAATATAAATGACGCCGTTTTTTATGTGTTGTTGCGTCCCAGTTGGTGGGCGTGGCTCTGCGAGTTGTCGTCGTATCCAATGGTCTTAGAGTTGGTGGGCGTGGCTCCTGCCTGCGTGCGCCATGGGTGTCTTACTTGTTGGCGGCTTAGTGAATCCACGCCCCCTTCCGGCATGCTTTCCATGGTTGTCTTGCCTTAGTGAATTATATATATAGATTTTCAGTGTCACTTTTGTATAGTATTGCATGGAAAGAAATTGATTGAGATTTTACAATACCTGTGCAGTTTTTTTTGCTGAGAAACATCATATGATATTTTGCTGTATGGTTTTAGTGCAGACTTGAGTGTAGCTTAGTTTATTATCAGTATTGACATAATTAGCTTTTATGATGACTAGCAAACTGCATTACTTATGCAAATTGACTAAAAACACAAACAACAAAAATAAGTCTGTATGTTATTTGAATAGTGGATGATTTTGTGTCCTAGTAACTTTTGTAGGCAAATTTGTATGCTTTGTCTAGGAAATTTTTAATACAGTAATACGTTTCTTAGCTTTCTGGTGAAAGAGACTTCCATAAGGAAATCTTCAGCATCATTGTTGCTCATGTTAAAAGCTTTTGTAAGTGATATTTCTCCTCAGGATGTGGGTTAATTTTTTCCCAGTTTAAGCAAAAATAAATACAGAACCAAGAAAATGGTGGAAATTTTTTGCAGAAACTGTAGTTTTCAATATTTATGTAAATTTTAAAGTAACCCATCAAAGTTACCTTAGCCAAGTCATGTAAGAGGCTGGTATGCATAGTTAATTGTGTAGGATATGGCCTATGAGGGGCAGAATAATTGTGATGATCATGTATGCATCATTTTGAAAGTACAAGTTAATAAATATCTGTCATCATGCCCTACCTTTTTGAGAAAGAACTTATTTTATCTAGAAATAATCATAGTGGAATAGAAAGCTGTCTTTGATATTGTAAAACTTGAGTATGGTTGTGAGATGAAATATAGATATAAGCATGTTAAAAACAAATACAGTTGAATAGGGTAAGATAGTAATTCTCCTTCTGATATATGGTGCCTAGAGCTTAACTGTTGTTTTTCTTCCTGTAAAAATATAAAGAGAACTTTCATTTTTACTGTGTGCCATACTAGACATGGGAAGTTTGAAGTTTTTGCTGTGGAAATGAGCTATTGTTACAGACTGAAACATGTAGAAGTATCCGAGTAAAGCAAGACTTACTTTCATTTTAAAGTTGTCCTCTTTGTTTTGATTTAAAAATAAAATTTGAATGAGAAGTAATGATAATCAAGGTTTCATTGCAAATTGAGCCAAAAAAAGCAGTTTGCTTCACTCTATTAAATATGGGTTACAGAGCCAAAGTGTCATACTCTGGTACTACATTTTGTAACATTTATTACTAAAATATGAAAAAGTTTCTGTTTTAACAATGTGTTTACACAGATTACTTTAGAAACGGAAGTCTTCCAAATAACGATCTATCATTTCCACTGTAAAACTGCACTTCACTCCCAGGTAAACAATCAATGCGTGAGCTGGGAAAAGTTCGCTCACGTTCTAACTCGGTGGGGGGGATAGAATAGCCGGCTGCTGGCAGCTTGTCTTTTATCAGCACATTTAGAGGACAAAGGATGCTGGCGGAGAGGTGTGAACGGATTTAAGAAACGATTTAAGGTGGGCCGGATATACGAGTTTTTTCGTAGGCTCTGGTAATTCTAGTGTTAAATCAGTCAGTTATGTGTCCCAAAAAAGTGGTTATTCAGTGATTTTTTTTTTTTTTTTTTTTTTTTTGGCAAGATTGGCCATGGTCAATCCAGTAAAAATGAGATTCAAATTTGGGGAAAAGCAATATAATTTAAAATAATATCCATGTAAATATACTGTATAAATAAAGTAACAATGTAACTTTACTCTCTGTAAAGGGTTCTCTCTCTCTCTCTCTCTCTCTCTCTCTCTCTCTCTCTCTCTCTCTCTCTCGAAGCTATGTGTGGTTAATAGGATGTTCAGTGAATAAACATTTTTTTTGGATAACTTGAAATATTTCCACTAAGTCTACAACCTTGTCTTTGATGTATAAAGATGATGGTGCTTATCTATCCTGCTTAAAGTGTGCAAATAATACTGTATAGATATGATCATCATATGCCTTCAGTTCTTGTAGTAAATGTTATTTGGTCTGACCAATTTATTTTGTTTTAGGTATAATCCGTATAGGATATTTACATGCTATATAAACTCCAAATTGTTAATTTTATGCTTCAACCAAATCCAAAGAGTTTGCTGGTTAAGGTTATTCTTACTGTTGCTCCAGTTGTATAGTTTCCACTACCTCTACATTATGCTTCCAGTTTGATAGGAGAACTGGCAGGTGTATTGATTTATTTTACCCAGTTAATCCGGTAGTTGGTTTCGAGCATGCAACCTTATGGTCTGAAGTAGAGGTCTGCATGGTACCTGTTTTTTGTTTTTTTTTTTTTTGTTTTTTTTTTTTTTTTGTTTCTCCATGCAACATGTCCTACTGCCATCATACTTTTATTACTATCCCTACAAAATTCTAGCCCATTTCCTTTTGCTCCCGACTACTTTCTCAAACACTTGCAAAATGACACTGTTTATTGGCTAACTAAAAAGATTACAATATGCAAGCTTTCGAGGCAACTCAGGCCCCTTAGTTGCCTCGAAAGCTTGCATATTGTAATCTTTTTAGTTAGCCAATAAAAGGTGTCATTTTGCTTGGCTTTTCTCTACATTCATAATGGCTAACACGGTACAACACCCTAGTACTTCAAACACTTGCCTAAGATTATTCCATTCCGCTCATGACTGCACTCTCGCTTTCCCCTTTAAATGGCACTTGAATCAGGCTAATAGGAATCTTAAAACAGCAAAATCTATAAGGGGGAAAAATAAATTGGACAAATTCAAGTAAATGTGTGGATTTTCTCCCTTTATCACAATGTAGTCAGTTAATCTATTGCTTTTTTCCCTCCCAAAAAAATAGTATATAGATAAAAACGGACCAGACATCCTGTTTTTCTTGATGATGTCATCTTTTAAAGACCTTTTATAGACCTAAAATTAGCAGTCTGGCTGAAATTTCTAAAATTCCAAAAATTGTCCAGGATTTCGGTCTTGACTGTTAATTAGGTCGTGCAAACAAACAGTAGACCTACATATTTTGATTAATATCAACAGCTATGTGTAACTTTCATGCAGTGCAGGATTTTGTATGCGTGTGAAAAAAAACTTGGGTGACAGCTAGGAGGACTAGGTAGAGCCACATTACTGTTCAACATCAACTTAACAGTACAAAAGGTATCCAAAAAACAAAAGTGCACATCTTCAGACAAGTAAAATAATAATACATATGTTTTTGACTAGTATGTAACTAATAGGAAGCCTAATATGCGATTAGGAAAGCTGGCATGAGGAACTTAAACTTTTTGTTATCTTGGAAGAGCACAAAATTGCTTTAAGGGAAGACTGATCATCAGCAGAAATGAGATTTCAATAGTTTCAGAAAAGAACATTTTTTTAAACCAGTGGTGACTTTTCTTACATTTATAATGTACTAGCTGTCCCCCATGTAGTAGTGAAACAGGACAAACTTTTAAAAATCAATAAAATAAAAAAAAAAAGTAATTTGTATTCAGAAGAATTTATATTGATAGCTTTCGTATCCGAGGGCCTCTTGATATACAATATTTTTGGGTTTGCTATCAGGATGAAGCTGTGATCTCTTTGCCAAAAATGTGAGAAGTTGGCAAGGTATCTCTGGCCAAATGGAAGGTAGGTACACTCCAATGTCAAACGTTACCACTGTATCTGATTGCATTCAGCTCTGAAGGGAGACAGTCCCCTGCGTAGGGAGAAGAGCATGTGGCCGTGATATTTTTGCCAATGAGTAGGTACCCACTAAAATGCATGCAGCTGTGATTTCTCTGTCAAAAACGTCAAATGTTACTCTTTAACAGTCTCTAGGTGATAATGTCTGGTAAACAAACAGGTATCGCTAGCTAAGCAGAGGCAAGGTACACTCCAACACATGGTGAGAGGTAAAGAGACTTGAACAGAGGCTGGCGTGTGAGTGAGGATGGCCCTGTTTGGCTCTTTACCCCTTAGGTCCCGCCTCCCCCCAAACCCCCCCCCCCCCTTGGCCCACAGCCTGTCTCTCAGATTTGCGTGAATAGTGATGTAGCTGTCATTGTTTCCACTTCAAATGTTGTCAGTAAAATAAAAAAACAGATGTTTTTGTTTTTCTTTTTTTATTATGAAAGATAAATATCAACCATGTAAGTCCTTAAATAGAGTACTAAGTAGCTCATATAAACTAAGACATTTAAAATAATCTAATCGTTTGATAAGAAACATTAATATAGAACCTTTGTATATGAAAGCATGTGTCAAGTTTCAATTATATTCCAGCCACGGCCCTCTTTGAAAAACAAAATCAGTCACCCTAACAGATAGATATTCCTACTTTGGCCTGCGGGTCACTAAGACTAGAATTTAAGAGTACAATTCACACACTCACAACTTTATGATGTAGCCCACCACAGGTGAATATGTTGCTAACCCTGAACACACACACACACACACACGCATATAGTTCCATCAATGAATAATAGAAAACCAAAACAAGACATCACTGCATCACAGATTTGTGCACCGTTTTTTTTTTTTTTTTTTTTTTTTTATTGCTGACTGCGTGCAAAAAAAAAAAAAGGGAAGACGTATTATAACATTGATGATAAATTAGAACAGCAAAATACCTTTATACATAAGAATTATCTCTTTCATTAACACTGTTATAGGCAGAGTATCCCTAATCCAAAATGCTTTGGAACCAGATATTTTCAGATTTTGGAATAAAAAGGTAATTTTCAGTGTCCATTTTTCTTAATGTAATTAGAGCAATTTACTGAACTCTACAATAAGGGCACCTAGCGAGAATGAAGCTGCCTTTATTAGCCATAAGCAGTAACATTCCATTAACACACAAGTCATCTGTAATTTTAACAGTGTGGCACAGCATTTTTGATCTCAGTTGTTATCCTGTTGCTTCACTGGGAACAAAGCTCTTTGACCCTGTTTTGTTGCTTAGCAGAACTTGATGCTGCACAAGGCACTCGCCTCTCACCTCCCACTTCCCAGATCATCAATAGTATGCCATTTCTTCACAGCGCTGGATGCTTTGCAGGGATTCCCTTTCCGCACTCATGGATTGCCAGTCGCATGTAGTTGCTTTGCTTTCTAAACTTCATGTGGCACTCACATCTCCTAGTCCCACATCCTGCTCTGAAAAAATAAATCCATTTTGAATCTGCACATATGTTACTCACATCCCCCTTTTGGCATAAGCATATTTTCAAACTCTAATCCAAGTAATGTTTTATTAAAGAGACCCCAGTGTGAAATTTTACACTTGTGGCATCATGTCAGTACTAAAGAATTTTCATATTTTGAAGCATTTCGGATTAGGGATTACCCATATTAAACTTCAGTCCTGAACTGAAAGAAAATTGAGTTGGCTCTCGTGGGAATGCCGACCTCTAGTTTGAAGTGTAGTATTTTAGCCAATTTGACTGCTCTTTGCTTAAACTATTTCTTTTGGGTGTGTTCTCATGTAGCTTGCATTGTCTCAGGATGTTTTTAGTAATGCTACGGTGTTTTATAACACTTTACAGAAATAGTTATGTTAATTTTAA
Source organism: Erpetoichthys calabaricus (assembly GCF_900747795.2). NCBI lineage: Eukaryota > Metazoa > Chordata > Cladistia > Polypteriformes > Polypteridae > Erpetoichthys > Erpetoichthys calabaricus. The sequence continues at coordinate 260,493,745 of NC_041396.2, read as the reverse complement.
TTGCTGCATTAATGGGGAAAATTTGAAGTGTGCCATTTTATTTCACTTACAAATAAGATGCAGTAAAGAAATAAAAAAAAAAAAAAAAAAAAAAAACCTGAAATCTGTATCATTTGTGCAGCAACAACGTAAAGAACGGGAATTGGCAAAGCAGCAGGAGAAAGGTCATCATCAGAGAAGAATTGAGGACATTCGTCGTGAGGAAGATCGCCGACTTGCTGAAAGAGAGCAGGTAACCTACAAAACATTTGGATGAGACTTTTTTTGTGTCAGCATTTTATTTGCTTTTGAAATCTGTTATGTTTAATAAATAACTAACCAACATGTAGCAATTTATCCTTTGCCTAATTGCGTAATTGACCTTTAGGTGTGTTTTAAATATATATTTTGGTTGTTAGCTTCAAAAGTCTTTTTTTTTCCCCCCTTGATGCTTATGGAGTATTTTTTGACAGCTTATTTGAATATTTTAGGGTTTGTTTGATCTCTTTTATAAGGCACATATCTTAAATTTATCTTGCACCAGAGAGAGGTTCTGTTGGTAGTTTAACTATACATCTGTTGTAGCACAAACTAATAGATCTATTTACCTTCTTCATTCTGTATACTACATTTAATTCCTTCTCTCTGCTATCCGTGTTTTTCTGTCTCCTTCTTTCTGTAGGAATTCATAAGAAATAAGTTGGAGGAGGAACAGAGACAGTTAGAAATCCTCCAACAGCAGCTGCTGCAAGAACAGGCTTTGCTGATGGTAATTAGCAGCGGCAGAGACCTTGTGTATTTTCTATTTGTCTGTTTTGTCATCTTTAGATACTTAGTGTATATTCTGTAGGGGTCATACAAAATAACAGAAACACTGCATTAAAAAGGTGCTTAAGTTGATGACCCACAGTGTGTCAAAGGCATAAAACAGGTCTAATGGTTAGCACTTTGATATGCAAGTTTTCAAAACGTCATGAACCTTCTAAAAGTTCAAAAAAGCCATATAGACCGTGCCTAAATCACAGATTCATTTATCAATAAAGCTAAAAAAATAATTAAATACACTCCAGTGTCATGAGAAATAGACTCAAAAATGACTGCATATCCCAAATGTGAACAAACTGAAGTGAGAAAGTTATCACAATTTGAGGATTACCCTGACGGATAGATGACTTTATACTTGTTCAGTGCCATAAAGTATAGCCTCAGAAATTACCACAGAATTGAATCACTATTTCTGTAAGCCATTCTCAATAAAAACTGCACATTATAAGCCAATTTTAGCCAAGGCCAATGAGCAAAGATACATTAGAAGCATAAAACCTGAGCAATGCCTAAATGTAGTCTTGTCTGAATACTAATCTTTTCCCACTGTTTCCTGCGTCCGTATGTTTCTACATTTGGAGACAGCCAAAGGATGCCTTTAATACAGTGTTTGTTACCAACTGTTACACATGGTGGGGAATGCTTAATTATATAGGCAACCATCTTATGGAAGTCATTAGGTTCAAAGTCATAGTCATTCAACAGCCAAAGAATGAGGCCAGGAGCGCCACATGGTACAAAAACTGTTGGTTCATAATCTTCCCCTATTACAGAATGATGACACCTCCAAACACATCGCAAAACTAATTCAAAAGTTATTACTTCTGTGGTCTCCTTAATCTCCAGATATAAACATCACTGAGCTTTTGTGGTAACTTCTGGAGAGCAGAGTATAGAATGGATTTCTACCTTCCTCATCCCTTAGGTAGCTGAAGGGTTCTTTTTTTAAAGAAAGCTGGGAAATGCTACTTCATGCTGTTTTGAACCTTGTGTGGCGGAATTCCAAAAAAAAGGAAGGTAAAGGATTGGCCCTTCCTTTTTTGGTACCTGATATTAATATGCTCTAAGGTGTTTCTGTTGTTTTGTCCTTACCCTGTATATCCTGCCTTTGTTATGTTAAATTGCACTTGTCTTATTATTTAACCTCTTTTCTTTCCTATGCTTGTAAAAGAACTTTGCATAAGTGGTCGTTGCTGTTGTCAGATTGTTTTTTTTTTTCTTTAGAAAATTTTAAACTTACGTTTGCAGAGAGACATTCAGATTTTGATTGTTTTTACTACACACATGTAAAGGGATAAGCTGAAATGTTTTTTTTTTTTGTGTGTGTTTTGTTTTTTTTTTTTGTTTTTTTTTTTTTAAAGAGATGTGGTCCTGTTTTCTTTCAAAGCAAGTTACTTCTGCCTTCATGATGCTGCTTAATTAATAATTAAGCAGAATTTTATATCTAAAACTACTGGTCTGTCTTTAATACAGCAGGTTAGGTAATGCCTTTTTCTCAGAGCACTCCTTTGTCATTTCTTAAGCCTAGCAGAACAGGTCAGATCTAAGGATTTCACAATACCAGAATTTTAGTATTCAATACCGATAAAGATTTAATGATACTAGATACCTTTAAATACCATGTCAAAAACAGAAATCCTATGCAATTGCTTTTTATTAATAGTAATTCCATAGTTAAAATGATTTTGTGCCTTTTTCTATATCTATATCTCTCTATATATATATATATATATATATATATATATATATATATATATATATATAAAATCCCTATGTGCGTCCAGGTGTCCGTGTGTGGGTGTCTTCTGATGAAGTGCGCATGCGCGGGGCACGGTGCGACGCGCGATATTACTGTCAGAGAAAGTTAGAGGCATTTTACGGAAATACAAACCAATATTACTGCGAGAGGAAATTAAAGGTACACAATACAGTGACGCATATTACAGCCACATACAAGCCAGTATTACTGTCAGAGGAGATTAAAGGCATATTACCGATGCGCACGCCTGTATTACTGGCAGAGAAAATTAAAGGTATATTACGGATGTACAAGCCAGCGGACGTACAAGACGGTATCCTTCAATAAGGGCGCGCACAGGCATCATTCAATAAGGGCGCGCACAAAAAGGCTAGCCTCAAAAGGGCGACCTCAATTGGGCGCAGCGAATAAAGGCGCGCGTAAATAAAGATCTGCACCTTTGTAGCTTTTCACATATTCCAGAGCCATTTGAACTAAATTATCTATGAACGCCTTTATTCGCCACGCTCAATTGAGGTCACCCTTTTGAAGCTCCCCTTTTTGTGCGCGCCCTTATTGAATAGAGCTGTACAAGACAGTAGATAGATAGATAGATACTTTATTAATCCCAGGGGGAAATTCACATACTCCAGCAGCAAAAAATATTAAATTAAAGAGTAATAAAAAATGCAGGTAAAAAACAGACAATAACTTGAATAATGTTCAACGTTTACCCCCTCTGGTGGAATTGAAGAGTCGCATAGTTTGGGGGAGGAATGATCTTCTCAGTCTGTCAGTGGAGCAGGACAGTGACAGCAGTCTGTCGCTGAAACTGCTCCTCTGTCTGGAAATGACACTGTTTAATGGATGTAGTGGATTCTCCATAATTTATAGGAGCCTGCTGAGTGCCCGTTGCTCTGCTACGGATGTCGAATCGTCCAGCTCTATGCCAACAATAGAGCCTGCCTTCCTCACCAGTTTGTCCAGGTGTGAGGCATCCTTCTTCTTAATGCTGCCTCCCCAGCACACCACTGCGTAGAAGAGGGTGCTCGCCACAACTGTCTGATAGAACATCTGCAGCATCTTACTGCAGATGTTGAAGGATGCCAGTCTTCTAAGGAAGTACAGGCAGCTCTGTCCTTTCTTGCACAGAGAATCAGTATTGGCAGTCCAGCCCAATTTATCGTCCAGCTGCACTCCCAGGTATTTATAGGTCTGCACCCTCTGCACACAGTCACCTCTGATGATCGCGGGGTCCATGAGGGGCCTGGGTCTCCTAAAATCCACCACCAGTTCCTTGGTTTTGCTGGTGTTCAGTTGTAGGTGGTTTAAGTCGCACCATTTAACAAAGTATATCTATCTATCTATCTATCTATCTATCTATCTATCTATCTATCTATCTATCTATCTATCTATCTATCTATCTATCTATCTATCTATCTATCTATCTATCTATCTATCTATCTATCTATCTATCTATCTATCTATCTATCTATCTATCTATCTATCTATCTATCTATCTATCTATCTATCTATCTATCTATCTATCTATCTATCTATCTATCTATCTATCTAATGACTAGTTAGAATATAAAATGAATGCTGACGCCTTTATCCAAGGTGACTTGCATTATTTGAGGTACAGCTGGTTATTTGTTTTTTGTGTTGGAGCACACACAGGTGAAGTGACTTGCTTGTGGTCAGACATTGCCATTAATGGGATTTGAACACCACAACCTCAGGGTTTGATTTCCAAAACCTTAACCATTATGCCTCAATGCCACTGTAGTAACAGCAGCTTCAAAATTCTAGCATTCACATCTAGATGTTACCCAACTATCATTTAAGTAAATTAGTATTAGTTTTTATAAATATCAAAACACAATGTAGGGCTTGAATTTTATTGTGTAATGGACATGAGGATCGCTGCAGTGTAATAACAAATGGGGTAAACTTTATAATCTGAAGGAATTTTTGGCATATTTGTTTATAATGAATGTCATCATCGACTACCTAATTTATCTTACCATGTGCACATTCCAGATTTATTCTCTGACATTTTCTGTACAGTAATTGAAAATACCTAACATTAAAATCAAGCATTATTATATCTATACTGTTGAATTAGTGAATTCCAAGATAATTCAAGATATTTTAATTTAATCAAATTCTTTAAATCTGTATTTGTAGCGACATGCTTTTAAAATCTGGTTTGATAGAGAATCTCTGTGTTAGGCTAGCAACATTTGCTATTGTAAGATTTGTGTTTGCATTATTAGCTGGTTAAAAGAATAACAGATGAATCAAATTGATTCCATTTTTAAATGTCCCAAAATTCTGGAACTTTAATTTTCCCTATCTGCCCTTACTTTTTTTTCATTTTAAACAAATTTCCTGTGTGAAATCAATCTGGTAAGTTTTTTTTATATTAATCAATTATTTTAGAATTCTAATAAAACACCCTTGGCTCTGCTGTTTTCAAAGCATTTGGAATGCGTGGCTTTTTTTTTTTATACATGATACAGATGGAATCCTGTTTTAACGAAACTCATGGGACCATAAAAATATTTTGTTATGGTAGAAATTTCGTTATAATGAATATATGGGGGAAAATACATATAGTTTTGTGAATAGTGCTGCCAGCGATTCGCCATGTCTAATGGCAGTGGTGCAAGGACCGTCCGTAGCTGCTCTGCTGCGCCTGGTTAACAGTAATCCAAGGGCAAAGCCATTGGTTCTCCTCTTCAGGATCAGGGTTACTGTGTACCGTGCTTGTCACACAATGTTTAACATTTAACACCGGGCTTTGATCTGCTCTTCCTCACACTCTCCTGATCAGTCTTCTCCAGACCGTGTCTACCACAGTGGTGACTCCGAGCCACAAGTGCTCTTCTTATCTGGAGATAGGAGCTAAAGCAGGATGATCTCCAGTTCTGTGGCTACTAACAGCTCCTATTTTGAATTAAGTCTTGAGACTATACCTGCCTTCTCTATGCAGTAATAAAGTACCTGTATTTTCCTTGAAAACCTGGACTTAGTTTCCTGTCTCTTGTGCAACTCTGTGACCAAGTCTTGACAATACCTGTATAAAAAAAAAAAAAACATGCTGCTTAAACTACAAAAATATTTTATTTGAACATGAGGTGTTGGATGTAACTTTTTTTTTTATAGAAAAACATCTTGCCGGAAGAAGGAGCCTGAGTTGCCTCGAAAGCTTGCATATTGTAATCTTTTTAGTTAGCCAATAAAAGGTGTCTGTTTGCTTGACTTCTCATTATAGGAATACAGGTAGGAATACAGAATGAAAATGAGAGGTTAGATTTTTTTTTTAAAATAGATATACAGGTATGAACACAGAATGAAAATGAGACATTAATTGTAACCTTTTAATAGAAATACAGATATGAAAATACAGAATGAAGCAAGTTGTTAGATGAAGATGAAGGTGCAATTCCAAAATGCTTTTGCCATATCATTTTTCATCATTGTGGAATCAACATTTCCTGGATTGTTAATTTTTTAGTTTAGTGTACACTAACTACATTTCTTACTTTTTTTGTGTTCATTTCAAAGAAAGTTTTGAGAAATTCTATGAGACTCGAACAGTACAGTATTCACACACAACACAACTACCCACGCAGACGCTTGGTGGACCACTAACTCAGAATTTGGCTATACCGGTATGATATTGTGGCTGTAGGCTTGCCAAGACTGCCAGAGACCGTAAATTTGTTAGGAGTGTCTAAGTACTTTTTGAATCCCATTATTATCTTCAGTGGCCTTTTTTAGTAGAAAAAATGTTTGTTATACTGAGATTTACATTTCACTTAAACGAGATTAGTTTAATGTGATATTCTATGAACGTTTGTCCTGGCCCTCAAAAAGTATTCGTTATTCTGAACATTTTGTTACTTTGGTATTTTCTATAATGGGATTTAACCTGCATTAAGCACGATTCCTGCAGTCAGATGATGAAATTCTCCCGTCTTGGAGACAAAATATTTCTAGACATGACCGATATGTGGAGATGCGGTGCTGTATCATCATCACTATGAACCATCTTTATATGTAGTTCTTATTCATGTTTTTCTCATGTAATTCTTTGCCTTCTGGAGTAATTACAAGTACAGTGGAACCTCGGTTCATGACCATAATTCGTTCCAAAACTCTGGTCGTAACCCGATTTGGTTGTGAACCGAAGTAATTTCCCCCATAGGATTGTATGTAAATACAATTAATCTGTTCCAGACCATACAAACTGTATGTAAATATATATATATAAGTTTTTAAGCACAAATATAGTTAATTAAACCATAGAATGCACAGCGTAATAGTAAACTAAATATAAAAACATTGAATAACACTGAGAAAAACTTGAACAATAGAGAAAACTAACACTGCAATAGTTTGCGCTATAGCACTACCAACCGCTGGCTAAAAACACTTTTTTTTTAAATGAGTTTTAAGCACAGGGAAAAAAGTGAACATTTGAAAAAATCTGTAATTTAATAAACCACCAAGAAAAGTAACATTGCAACAATGCAGGCTACGAACCGATCGCTGTAAACAGAAGTGAAAACAAAAACAAGCCCAGTGCATTCCTTAACTGCCTTTTCTCTACCTTATGCGTCCAGCCCCCTCTCTTGTTCACTCTCCTGTGTGTGTGTCTCTCTCTCTCTCTCGCTCGCCTGTGTGTCTCTCTCTCGCTCGCCTTTGTGTGTGTGTGTGTGTGTGTGTGTCTCTCTCGCGCGCCTGTGTGTGTGTGTCTCTCTCGCGCGCCTGTGTGTGTGTGTCTCTCTCGCGCGCCTGTGTGTGTGTGTCTCTCTCGCGCGCCTGTGTGTGTGTGTGTCTCTCTCGCGCGCCTGTGTGTGTGTGTCTCTCTCTCGCGCGCCTGTGTGTGTGTGTGTGTCTCTCGCGCGCCTGTGTGTGTGTGTGTCTCTCTCTCTCGCGCACCTGTGTGTGTCTCTCGCGCGCCTGTGTGTGTGTGTCTCTCTCTCTCTCTCTCGCGCACCTGTGTGTGTGTGTGTGTCTCTCTCGCGCGCCTGTGTGTCTGTCTGTCTGTATCTCTCTGTCGTGTGTCGCGCTCTCTCTTGCTCACTGCACAGGAAATGTACAGGGAGAGACTGAACACGTACAAACCGAAAGGGAAACTGGCTTGTTCGTATACGAAGTGTATGGTCGTAAACCGATTTGTACTTGTTCCGAGACGTTCGTGAACCAAGGTTCACTGTAGATTAATCACTCATGAATCAAGTATTGACTCTCATTACTTTCGGTACCAGTTAATACTATCGGTTCATTTGATGTTCCTAATCAGAACACAACAAACATTTGTGCTCATTAATATTCTAAAGTCTTGGGTATGACCTGCATAGTGTCATAAAATATTGAAGCGGAAGTTTTTTCTTTGCTAAGCAATTGCACAAAATAAGTCATTTAACTTGTGCTCCAGGGTGTGTGTATTTTTTCCTTTAAATATATAAACAATTGTCAATACAATAATAACAAAACTGAAGTCAGAGTGGGTGATATGGGTAAAACATAGTTGTTTTTTTTAAAGTCTATGTTCAAATTATGATTTATTTAATCAACATAGAAATCACTTTGAACTATTCTTGAGGCAAACAAAAAACAATGGAACAGCTGTTTAAATTTTGCAAACTGAAAATACAGCTGTAGAAATACAGTTCTGCAGAAATCCTTCTTAGAATTAAAAAAATTAATTTGTCATTGAGTAAAGGAGCAACATAAAAATTCTTCCTTTCCTGACTTTTCTATGCTTAATTTTGAAATTTATTATTTTATATTTGCAGCCCTCATTCTTCTCTGTGGCCTTCACATTGCTGTCACATCACTTATAGGCAACTTTCTGTATACTCTGTTTTTCTTAATAACTTACTTTTTTGCAGCCCACACTGCTCTTTCCTATAGCTTAGACATGCCTCCTGGTATTGCATCACCCAGCTTCTTCACTCTACTTTAAGTACAGGTCTCTAGAGTGAACTGCCTCTAAAGGAGTCTCTTCCTCCAAGTACGTTTTGATATCCCTCTGACTGCTTATTACAGTTAGCCTCATTGTTGCTTAGCCACCTTTGCAGGATAAGATGGACAGCTCTGACATATTCTTTCCTCAGCCCCAGATAAGGCAGCTCTGTTCCTAAGGTAATAGTCTTAATTGGATATATAGTAGGGAGCACAACTTGTGTAGTCCATGCTGAGGCATGGCAACAACTACTCTGGAGCTTTATCTTGGGGGACAGCCCTTTTCTTCATTCCATGCATTCTTGCACTAGTTCCATTATACTGTTTATTTTAAGTGCTGAAGTGGATGTGATTCCACTTTTAACTGCAATAATCACTTTGCAAGCTTAGTGTAAAATACAAATTTGTTAAACATTAAATCTTTCATATCCAAAATAATTCCAGACAACTGACTTCTCATTATAGCCTTACTTTGAAACAAGTTAATTCGTAAGAGAAGAACTATTCATCCTGTTCTTTGCATTAATATGTTTTGACTGGACACGTGACCAGCTGATTAAACTACAGTGTATGTTTAACTGTACCATTTGGAAAATAAAAAGCTTGATTTTCACATTTGACTATCACATTAAAACATTGATTTAAAAAAAAATAAATAAAAAAATAATAATGTAAGAAAAACACCCAGCCCTACAATTAAGTAATTTCTGTGAGCATGACTAGGTCCATGCAGAGTCATAGAGAGTAGGTCCTCTGGAGGAACATAACAAAATTTATGCTACATTTGCACTAATGGTATTGGTATTCATTTCCTTCTGTCATCCTCGGGATTTTTAACTCCTGATAACCTGGATAGTTTGGGCTGAAGCAGCAGGTGAGAAAATAAGACTAAATCTTACTGCCATCTATACTAGCCTTTGAACATTCTTCCAAGGAATTAAGTTCCTTTTACATTTGAAATACAGAGTGTGCATGTGATTAACATAGGCCGCACTTAATCATAACAGATAGGTTTCTATTTTAGAATCTTTTACCTTTCTTTACTCAAGTGTCCAGAGCATGTTGCTTCTGATAATTTCATATATGCCTTTATTTGTGAACATGCTGTTATTTTTATAGATTATCTATAACTAGCAAAAGAATAAAATAACAGTCGCTGATCTGATTCAAGTCCACATCAAACATCAAGTGTTGATCTGCTTTCTAACTTGCAAATATATGCTTAGTTATAAGTTGGATTATTTAAATGTATTTTTTTAACAAACGCATACATTAGCATATAAAGATCCATGACATTTTCACATAATAGAGTAAAAATGGGGTTCAACTCTAGCAATGTGTGATCAAATACTGTATGTGCTGCTTTTTGTTATTAACAGTGCTGCATGTATGTTTCTTTAATAGGAATATAAGCGCAAACAGCTGGAGGAGCAGCGCCAGTCAGAAAGGCTGCAGAGGCAGTTGCAGCAGGAACATCTTTATCTAATTCAATTGCAACAGCAGCAGCAAAAGCAGCAGCAGCAGCAGCAACAGCAGCAAGATAAGAAGCAACAGTTGTACCACTACAATAAAAGTATTGATCCCAGCAACAAACCAGCATGGGCAAGAGAGGTAAGAGACTAACACATGTACAGGCAATTTTTGTTTCAGAGGGTGCATAAATTGTGTTTGCAAGGGGCTTTAATGAGAAAACCTGATCCACTTCAGCTTCACTGATGGCTGAGTCATTCTCTGAGTCCCCTGACTCTTGCTTTCTCAAAGGAAGGTCTATCAATGGTATACAGTATAGGTAGTTTTGGGTTTTTTTTACCACCACCCAGCTATATCCCTAGGTAAAGTCAGCAGGATTCTATCTCTGCTATAAACCACATGGGCAAAGTACTGCTTCTTTCTCCTGAGTCATCTGACGGTTTGCCTAAATAACTTTGAGGCTTACTGAAAGTCATTTTCTACAGCTTTACCAAACTCCTCCCCATACTCGTGTTTTTGCTTCCAGAACTGCCATCAGCACTCTCCGCTTGCACTGTTAGTACCTGTCAGCTATCTCTTGAGTCCCAAAAGCTAACCAAGCTCAAAAGACCTTCAGTCTGATGGTTTCTTTTACTGGGGTAAAGTCCCAATGCACATGGACATGCATTGAGCTGAGCCAACTCCACAATGAAATAGATTCCCACCCCTCTCCAGGAGTTGGTTCTGGAGCTTATGCTATGCACTGAGGTGAGCCTGACAATATCCAGAAAGCACATCTGTACCTCCCACATTAGCTTGGGTTACTTCCCTGCCAGAGAGGTCACATTTCTTGTCTGTAGAATCAATTTTGGTTGCAGAGGATCCGTTTGCTAAGGCAATTGCCTTCGACTGCCCCTGAAGCCGTAATACCCCACCCTCGTATGGCTCTTCCTGCAGGTGGTATGTCCACTGGAGGAAGGACCCATGTTGCTCTTTTGGGTTGTGTCTGGATGGGTCACATGGGTAAGGGCCAGACCACCAGGTGCTCGTCAACAAGCTTCTTATCCAATCTAACTCCAGAGCAGGGCCCCAGTTTCCCTTTTTCAGGTGAAATTACTGAGTCCTTGATTTCATTTTTCATAGGGGTCAATGTGAACCACACTTAGTCTGATCCCACACTTATGACCAATTTTTCTTGGGTAACCATACCAGGGGCAATTGCCACAGATAAGCTAGCTCCTAGGGTCTTTGGGGGGGAAAAAAAGAAAACAAAAAACCCTCAACCACAGATAGTGATTCACAAAAGGAAACTCCATGTTGTGTAACAATAAAATGTGAAAACTTCCAAGGGGGTTAATACTTTTTAATATACAGTGATACCTTGAGATACGAGTGCCCCAATGTACGAGTTTTTTGAGATACGAGCCGTCACTAGGTCGATTTTTTTGTCTTGAGTTACGAGCCAAAATTCGAAATACGAGCCATCAAAGAGCTTGTCCCCGCACATTCCTAGGAACTGATGACAGGAGTTGACGGAACTACATACGCAGCAACATACGGAGGTTCTGCAGGAGATCTGTATCGCGGAGGAGTTTAAGGAAGTCTTTGCAATGTGGGAAAAAGTTTCGAACTTTAAAGAAAAGAAACACCCTGAAAAAATTACAACTGATCATACAGTGGTGCTATTTAATGACACTTGCCTAACGCTTGACTTTATTGAAAAGAAACTGAACGTGCGGCCGCGCTATTTAATGACACTTGCCTTACACCTGACTTTATTGAAATTAAACTGAACTTGCAGTGCTGCTATTTAATGTCACTTGCCTAATGCCAGACTTTACTGAAAAGAAACTGAACGTGCAGCCGCACTATTTAATGACACTTGCCTAACTCATTTCAGAAACATACTAAAGGGGAGGACTAAACAAAGCTCCTTGGACAGGTTTCTATTGAAACGCCCTGCGAATGAAAGTGATGAAAGCGTGGCAAAAAAGGAAAAAACTATTGAAAAAGAAAATTAAGTTAAGCAAAAGTGATGTGAAAGAAAAAAAACATTACAATACGCTAATCGGCTTTGCCAACATCTGTTTATTTCTTTAGATTCTCTTTTATGTATTAGGTTTTATTTTGTTTGTATACAATATTTGTTCATTATAAATGCATTTTTCTTATCTTGAATACATTTAAGAAAAAATTGGGGTGGTTTTTTGGGGGCTGGCACGAATTAATCTCATTTCAATTAATTTCAAAGGGGAAAATTAATTTGAGTTACAAGCATTTTGACTTAAGAGCTCGGTCACGGAACGAATTAAACTCGTATCTCAAGGTATCACTGTATTTGTGTGTGTGTATGAAAGTATACAGGTAGGCATGGTGTAATCTAACTTGAGCTGTGTTACAAATTTTTTAGGCATGGGAAAGTTAATGCATTAATTCTTTTGTGATTAACGAGCCCTATTTAACACTTTAAAAATTATTGTCACATCCAGGGCTGGCCATGAGGCAAACCCCTCAAACAGTACTTTGGTTTATGAAACAATAATAGAAATAAGTGTGTACCTAAATAATTATATACACATCCGGTACTTGTATTTAAAATTTTATTTGTATTTTAAAATTTTTATGAAATATGTTTAAAGGTTTAAAATTGTGCGGTTCACAACAATATGCCACATGTCAATAAATAGCACTAAACAATGCTAGTTTGGTAGTTACAAAGAAAAAATTGCGTGGTTTTTTTTTTTAAGTTCATGTTCCTGCAAGAAGATTGTATGTATGTCATTTCACATAACTGCTAAATAAGATATCTTTGAGTGGTGCTAAAACCAATATGCCTAGTACAGGCATCACTGAATGCCGCATTTCTGATCAATCAATGAATGAATGACTGACAACAATCATACAGCAATTTTTTTTTTTTTAATAATTATTTCTTGAGCTAAGCACGTCTATTCGTGTCAATCAAGGGAGAGCGAATCAGTGTGATTGTTACAGTGCATGGGTAAAACATGTAACTGTTGCAGAAGGAATTAACAGAAGCGAAAAAGCGACATGGAGCATGACTTGTTCCGAAAAAAGGAAAGTAGATGCAGAAAACTGAACTTTCAAAGATAAATTGACAAACTAATACATGTTCATTCTTCCTACGGGTAGTTCAAAACCAGTTTGCCTTATGTGTTCTGAAACCGTGGCTTTAGTAAAAAGTAGCACTATTAAGTGCCATTATGAGAGAAAACATACATCATTTGTGCAAATACATACATGGCAGTCTGAAGTGAGGGCACGTAAAATAACCAAACTGAGAGCCCTCTACGACAGTTCTACCAGAGTCCTCTCGCATTCATTTACAGCCCAGCAGAATTCAAATGAATGTTCAATTAAAGTAGCATAGATTTTGGGGCAATATAAAAATTTTCTGATGGGACCATTTTAAAGGAGTGCACTTTTTAGTTTTATTCAGATGGTTCTGTTTTCTTTTACTTAATGTGAATGTAATAGGCCTACTCATATATTTTTTTTATTTTTATTAAATTTAGTTGTTTTATATGTTATGTTAAAGATAGTTATTTGTATTCCATACAAATACAAGGCCAATTACATTCAAAGGGTCCACATGTTTGAAGTCCTTACCGAAAATAGAAAATATTGTTGAAATGCTGTTGTAATCATACCTCGTTTATTTTTTCAGACATTGAATGACTACATGTATAGAGATCTAGAGGGATATATAGGGATCTGAATCATAGAATAAACATGAGATAGCTTACAGTGCTGACTTCCCTAATATAATGACAAATGTCCATGAATTATAAGTGTAACGATTATCCCTACCCATTATTCCGTTTTGTAGTATCTTTGCTAATTTTTTCAAAGAATACAACATAACCATCCAAATAATGTATGCTGTCAGTTTTTAAGCGCACTAGCAGCAATGAAGATTTTTTTTAGCATGCCTGGAGCAAAGGTGTAGGTAGAGCAGTGTTTTCCAGGCTTTTTTCTGTGGTGGTACGCTTTTTGTAAACCAAAAAATTCCAAAGTACACGATGTTTCTACCAACCACAAAAACATTAAATCTCTTTGATGTGCTAAACTGTCCATAGGAGTGGGACAGGGGGCAGCAAAAAAAGCTGCTTAAGAGATTGCCATTTACAACTTGTATGCCCACTGGCCATTGGATCTGCGAGAGTCACAGGTGAACACGCACCCAGGCAGATTGGCCCCCGACACATCTCCTGGCTGTTAAAAGTACTCTCTAAGTGTTGTGTCCACAAAATAGTGATCACAAAGTTTCTTTTATGTCAACTTCTCCATAGAGTCCTGTCCTCCTCAGACAGGTCCCCACCAGCTGAGGAGTGCACCCCCCTCAGGTCTGGACTCAATTGCACTACACTGGTATATTTATGGTATACCAGTTGAAAAACACAATTATCAAGTAATTGATGGTGTTGAACAATTTAGGACAAGTTTTAATGTATACCCATTTAAGAAATGTGTACAGTGGAACCTCGAGTCACGACCGTAATGCGTTCCAAAACTCTGGTCGTAACCCGATTTGGCCATGACCCGAAGTAATTTCCCCCCCATAGGATTGTATGTAAATACAATTAATCCGTTCCAGACTGTACTAACTGTATGTCAATATATTTTTTTAAAGATTTTTAAGCACAAAAATAGTTAATTATACCATAGAATGCACAGCGTAATAGTAAACTAAATGTAAAAACAATGAATAACACTGAGAAAACTTTGAACAGAGAAAAGTAACATTGCAAGAATTCACGCTATAGCCTTACGAACCGCTCGCTGTAAACATTTTTTTTTTAATGAGTTTTAACAACAGGGAAAAAAAATGAACATTTGAAAAATCCGTAATTTAATAAACAACCAAGAAAAGTAACATTGCAACAATGCACACTACGAACCGATCGCTCTAAACATTTTTTTTAATGAGTTTTAAACACAGGGAAAAAAAAATGAACATTTGAAAAATCCGTAATTTATACAAAAACTAACCATAAACAACCAAGAAAACTAACCTTGCATGAGTCAAGTTCTGGCATGAAGGAAGTGAGGAGGAACTAGGTGGAGAGGAGATTACAGTTTTGTGGTAAAGTCTGTGACGATGCAGGTTTGCTGCATGCTCCCATCTCACTTCCGGGAGCCCTTAAACCCGTCATCGTCGGTAATGTTACAGATGAGCACGACAGTGTGGCACTACAATGGAGCAATCGGGTGGTGCAAAAAGTGCCAAGTTTTTTTTATATAATTAACAAAACGACAATTAAAACAAAGTCCAAATTAAATAAAGTATAGCGCTTTCAGAATCCTTCAATAAATAAATGATCCCATCAAAACAGAAGTGAAGTGGAGGTTAAAATCCAATAGATAAAAGTCTTCAGTAAATACGAGGTTAACAATGCTTGAAGCAGTCTCTTTAAAAACGAGCCCGGTGCATTCTTTAACTGCCTTCTCGGCCTTACACAGCCAGCTGTCTCTCTTGCGCTCTCTCTCTGTCTCTTTCTCGTTAGCTCGCTCGCGCTCTCTCTCTCGCTCACTCGCTGCACAGGGAATGCGCAAGGAGAGACTGAACATGTGCGGAAATCATTGGCGCGTATGAACCGGAAGGGAAACTGGCTTGTTCGTCACCCGAGTGTATGGTCGTGAACAGATGCAAAAGTTTGGCAAACTTTTTGGTCGTAACCCGATTTGTACGTGGTCCGAGACGTTTGTGACCCGAGGTTCCACTGTATTTCAGTTAAATCAGTCTTTAACAGTGCATTTAAGGTCAACAAACGTTTTGATCGCTTAATTTTTAGTTTGACACGCATGTGTCTAATATGCCCTGCCAATTTGAGAATGAATACATTGGCCTCTGTATCTTTTTGCCTTCTTTTCAACTTGCCTTTTGGGAAGACATTCAAATTTAGGTTGTACTTGTTCAAGTAGTATTTTGTTAAAAGTTCAGGTCTAAGGTCATTGTTTAGTTTGCCATTTAAGTATGGCATTAATTTTTTTTTAACTCCTTTGTGTTTATTCATCATTAATTTTGTGATTCAGTATGTATCTGCTTCATGATTTATATATTCTTAAATTGCATATTCTGATGTTAGATGTTGTTAATTGTGAGTAATTACATACATTTATGCAGTCAGTTAAGTTTTAATCATTTCCCAGCCCTCAAAATTTTACATTAACAAAAGCTGAATTTTAAACACAAATTCAGAAAAAATGACATCTTTTGCATTTGCAATTTTTGCTTTGATTTTTGTTGTTATTGACGTATCAAAGAAACGTTTACTGATATGAGCTTAATATTGGCTGCTTTTTTAATAACATGTTTTCTAAACTTATCATTTTCATTAATATAACAATTATGTAAGGCTGCATTCTGTAAATTTGTTGGCTTTTTCCAATCTGAAGTTGGAGATATGATTGTTGAACACTATCAAGCTGAAGCAAGTTTAAGAAATGATTACTCACTAGTGTATTTAAAAGTAAGTTACATTTCAGTACAAAAATGTAGCACTGCTCAATTCAAAATTTTACAGGTTTATGTGAAACATTTTTAGCTAGAAAATTACTGAGTAAAGTTTTTCAGAAACTGTTACTAAACTGAGCTCCTGGTGAACTGAACAATGAGAGCTTTTTGTAGTGAAATATATAATATTGCTTAAAGAAATCACCCTTGCCTCCCAAACGCCCCACCCATGAAAGGCTAATGTTAATAAAGGAATACCATGTTGATTGATCTGAATGTCTTTGTATCAGGTAGAGGAACGTTCAAAGCTGAACCGACAGAATTCTCCAAGTACCAAGCCGAAAATGGGCACTACTGTATCAGACCCATCTTTGCAGTCAAGATCAGAATCCATTCAATCAGGGGTTACGCAAGCAGCACAGACTCCACCCATGCAACGCCCTGTAGAGCCACAAGGTGGTCAGAACAAGGTAAATGACTGTGATTAGGAGTCATATGTTGAGCCCACAAATGGATAAGCTCTGTAATAGAATAAGGCTCTTTTTTGTTTAAGTTTTGGTTTGGAGAATAGATAAACTTTGAATCTGTTTTCCTTAAATTCTAGTTGCAGATGGCTCACCTAGTGCCATTAAAGCCATATGGTGCCCCAGTTCCCCGTTCACAGTCACTCCAAGATCAGCCTACGAGGAACCTTGCTGCTTTCCCTACACAAGACCCAGCACCCAGTCCGGTTCATGGTCCCTCTGGCCGACACGCCTCACGTGGGGAGATGGTCCGTCAGAATTCTGACCCAACTTCTGAGATGCCCACTCCTCCACCAAGGCCCTCTGATAATGATAGAAGCCCTTGGGTGAAGATAGGAGATACTGAACAGCCACCAAAGGTAAAATACCAACAACCTGTTAAAATCATGCACATGATCTGCCTGCTAAGGTTAAGTATTTTAATTCCAGAAATTCAAGAATGGTATGTTCTCTGCCCTCAAAGTTGATATTGTCTACTTTACGCTGAATTTCCAGTGGATAACTGTTGTATGCCTAATTTTTTTTTTTTTTTTTTGATTATTTTAGGTTCCACAGCGAACCACCTCCATTGCAACAGCACTTAACACCAGTTTGGCATCTGGCACAAGGCAGGCGGTTAGAGCGAGGTTAGAATTTGTCTGATTTTTATATATATATATATATATATATATATAATATATTTTTTAAATCTCACTTTATTTCAGAATTTTAGGACAGTCAGTCCTAAAATGTTTTCTTCTTTTTATTATAAATGATCCTAAAATCTGTCTACATTGCCTTTATGCATAAGCATTAAAATATAACCCCCAATGATTGCAATGAAAAAGTTCGCTAGGTCTTGAGCAAAAATTACATGCTGTAATTTTCATTTTAAATGTTAGGACTTAGTTTGCAAAGATATGGTTATATTTAATTTAAATTGCAATATATGGCCCATAGTCTGTTTAAACCCTCCACCTCTTCTCCATAATATTAATAGAAAATACCAGTAAGTATAAATCAAATGTATCTTATACCTCTAAATAACAGTTGATCCAGCAGCAATACTAGACACAGATGCAAAGTAGGGACTCACTTTCATTGGAGGTTGCATATCAGTATGTCTGAGGGTACAATTACAAACGTGAGATTAAAAATTTTTCTGACAATTTATTATAGATCACACAGGGTAAGTAACAGATTTAAAATGTTTGAAAAGATTATAAAGCACTGCTTGCTTTAAGAATAAGACAAAAACATTTTTGAGCCAAATGTACCAGATTCCATTGTATTGATGATGAAATTGTGGTTTTCTAACATCTTATTAGCAAGTCCCAAAACATTTAGCTAATACCAAAGCACAGAAAACATTAAGTTCCGGGGAGTCTCTCACATGCTCAACTGTTGCATGGGGGTTCTCTTCACCCCATATTCTCACATTGTGACAGTTCACCTTACCACTTAGATGAAAAGTGGCTTCATCACTGAACACCAAGCGCTGATGAAAATTGTCGTCTTCTGCATTCTCGAGCATAAAGTCACAAAATTCCACATTTTTTTTATCTTCAGGTTTTAGGGCTTGCAAACATTGTAATTTGTATGGTTTCATCACCAACCCATCGCCTCAAGACATGCCAAACAGTCATATAAGGGAGTGACAGTTCTCGGCTGGCACATCTAGTAGACTTGCCTGGGCTGCATTGGAAACTCGCTCAGATTCATTGAACGTCTTCGCCATAAACAACCTTTTTCTTGGAACTGTTGGTACAACGACAAATGCTTTGAGCTGTTGGAGGTTCACTGCCATACTGCCAACGAAAATCATGTTGCACGGTTATGACGGATTCACTCTTA
Source organism: Erpetoichthys calabaricus (assembly GCF_900747795.2). Lineage (NCBI taxonomy): Eukaryota > Metazoa > Chordata > Cladistia > Polypteriformes > Polypteridae > Erpetoichthys > Erpetoichthys calabaricus. The sequence goes on along the minus strand of NC_041396.2, from coordinate 260,474,937 downwards.
TTGAAGCAGAGAATGCAAAATGTTTTTTGCTTAGGGGTCGCCATCTCCTCGCAGACTGAAGGAAACCATAAAAATATGGCACTTTGAAATTGGATGAATCTTTTTGAATCACTCTGTACAAGTTTTCAATTTTGGAAAAAAGATCTCAACATATTTTTTCTTCCCTCCATAATATGTGAATTAAATGTAGCTGATTCTCAGTCTTATGAAATGTATCAATTTACTTCTACTGCCCTTTTGCTAAGTAAAGTACATTGTGTGAATTTTTTTTATGCTAAAATATGAAAACCAACCATAACAATTGCACAAATAATATATGTGAGATGTCAAAAATCTTCGACTTATAAAATCTACTAAATTTACTAAAATCTACATGTTTATCATCCACACTAGAAGAATTCTTAAATAGTCTTCTGAGAGGTCTGTCAGAGCATTAGTCACAGGTCTTTGGTTGTTTTCAAACAATCTAATTTATTTCATGATAGATTCTATATATATTTGCTTTTGAAATATTTTTTTAATGGGTATAGTCATTACACACTCAGGACCTAATAAGAGAGACTCTGCAAGAAGATAGTTTATAATATGTTAGTCTGTATCTTCTATAAAATATATCAATTGTGCAAGTAAGTAACTGTCATGCTATTTATTGTGTGACAAATAGCCTAGTTTTATGCATGACAGACTAGATCAACAGTCGATGGGGCACTAGGGGAAACTGACAACCATCTTCATCTGAAAATAGTTACATGGACCAGCAAAAGGATTTTATGAAATGTTCAGGTGTCTTTTTTGTATTCTCTTATGCTAATGAGATTGATTTTTCTACACAAGTGCTACTAATCACATACAGTATGTTGGTTCTACTTTTTAAAATGTGAGCATCCTCATACTTGCATCGGTGGTTTAAAATAATGACTATGTAGGATTCAATGGAACACTGAAAATTCTAATGCATTTCTTAAATTCTAATGCTTATGGAATAAATATGACAAAAGGTACTAAAAACAAGTAAGTTTTTAGTCGGTTGATTCTTAATGCTATTTTTGTAGAACCGTTGAAATTACTGCTTCATGTCAGTGATGTTAAGGTACATAAGTGTTTGCAATGTTTACGTGCTATTTTAGTCAACATTGCCACACAAAAAACTTGAACCAAGGTAATGCAATTTCTATTTCAATAAACATATATGTTTCAATTTTCATGGCTGCCTTCAGCTAAACTGTAAAGGGTTATCTGCATTTAGAAAAGCAGAAATTTGAAGAGAGTTACATGTTGCCTTATTGTATAAAGGTATGATTGTATCAAATCTACAGATCAAATAATAATTAATGTTTTGCCTTGTGACTTGTCATTGGTATTTGATTGACACATACATGGTTGGAACATTATTTTTTGAAGTGGCTAGTCTTCTATTAAGCATGCATACCTTATTTTTTTATGATTCTCCAGCATCTCTGCTGTCTTGAAGGCAGTTTTAATCAATAAAGTTACAGCATTTCATTTGTGACATTTGTTCTTCTTTTTTTCCCATTTCTATGTGGGGTCAGTGTGCTTGATCAACCTTCTCCAAACAGCTTGGTCCTGTACCTACTCACCAGTCAAGCCCCTTTCCTTCAGATCTTCTTTTACTTTATCTACCCATCTCCACTTTGGCCTTCCTTTCTTTCTCTTCCCCTGTACTTCCATTCCTATTGCACTTTTGCTGACATATTCATTGTCTGTCCTCATCACATGTCTATACCACTTCATCCTACTTTCCAGTGCTTTCTTAGATGTCTCTCCCACTTTTATTGTATCTCTGATTGTCTCATTTCTTATTCTATTCTTCTTATTATTTATATATATATATATATATATATATATATATATATATATATATATATATATATATATATATATATATATATATATATATATAATAAACTTCTCCTGCGCTCCCTTTACTGCCCATGTCTCACCTCCATAGATCTTTGCTGGTCTTTTGACTGTCTTAAAAACCTTATCTTTAACCTTCGCCTTAATTCTTTGATCATAAGATTGACATTCCTTTTCTATTTATGTTGGTTTCTGAATGCTGAAGCTCATGTTTATTGGAAAATGAACCCTTTTTTGATTACAGAGCCCTTCACCAAGTTGTTTAGTTTAATCTGATTTTTATAATATTTGTTTATATAGACTAACTTGTATCTCAATCACTTTCCAGTAACCCTGATTTGCGGCGAAATGATGGCTGGGAGAGAGGTGATAGCATTATATCAATTTCCAATTTGCCACAAACGGGATCCCTTGAGCGGCACAGAGTTGGAGGCAAGTGAACACTCTATAATGCAATGTTTTATATAGTTCTGTTGGTAAATATTACATCTTTTTTAAGCTCGCTTGAATTGACTTTTAATTTATTTAACTATAGCTCCACATGAAATACTGTTGAATTATTTTATTCAGCAAAGATTAATTAAAGACAGATAGGGTAGAAGTGCCTGAAATAAAAAGGTCCAATATTCTAGGGTGTTTTTTTTTTTGTTTTTTTTTTTTTTTTTTTTAATTACAACCCAGAAACAAAAATATGTAGCAATAAAAAATAATGTTTGCCAACACTACTGATCAGTTTTAAAGGAGGCTGAGAGATTTAAGCAGTTAAGTTCATTAAGGGGATAGTTTACCACTGCTCAAATACAAATCTAAATATAAGACCTGTGACACTATATCACATTTGAAATGCAGATTTGTACTTCTAAAAGTTAAAACATAGACAGCAGAGCATGAGTAAGAAATTAGTCACGTCAACAAAATACTCTTTTAATAAGCTTTAAATTATGCATGATTAATGTAAATCCAACTCCCCCTCAAAGTCATGCTGTCGGGAGGGCCATATATTGGATGATTAACTTTTGGAATTTTATTAAAGTTGTACAATTTTATGTAGGACTGAAGTTTGAAATGATAATTTAATTGTTAAAGTTAAGATCTAGATCTGGTCTTTTATTTGTTTTAAGTACTAATTGTGTCTAAAGTATCTTTTTTTTATATATATATTGTTAAAGTTAGCCTATATCAAGATGTTTCTTTTTTCACCTGTTTGGAATAACAGTCAGATTAAAAAATTTAGCAAGGTTTTTGTGAATTTACTAAAGCAAAATTATAATCCTGAAATGCCATCCCATTGCATTTTGAGTTACATATTGATTTTATTCTACAGTTCTGGTTTATGTAAATGCAGTGGTTTTTAATATCATTACATGCAATGTAAGTGTCTTCATTGGGCTCATTACATTTACATTAATAATCACAAATCAGTTGCAGTTTTTTTTTTAATCTGAGTCTATTTTTTTATTTTCCTTTATCCATATACTGTATGATATTTCACAACAAAGATAATTGTCTTTATGTCCTTAAAGAAAATAAACAATTTGTTTGTCTCCATCATTATTGCTTTCTTCTCGCTGAGATGACTGAATCTACATTATTCACAAGCTTCTTATTGTTTTAGCAGTATATGTAAAATGTAGTATATGAAAAATATAGTGGCAAGAGTAATACAGAAAATTATATACAAACTAGAAATTAAGCCCGCTACAATAACGGGCGCTAGAACAGTAGTGCATAAATATTAGTAGGAACAGTCTATATTAAATAGCAAGGGACGTTGACCTCATTCTGTTTCTTGTCTTAATTTTTTTTTTTTGTCCAAAATATTTTTGCAAGAAGCCTAAAGTAAAATAATAATAAAAATAGAAACTTATATGACAATACAGTAAGTATAATTAATATTACATTTATCCTGTTCTGTGTGGCTGTTGATTGATGTGTTGTCTGTTTGAAGATCTCCTATCCTGCCTCTCTTTATTTTAGCTTGCTGTGGTGTTTCTCCAGCAAGTACTGTGCAGTTCCCCAGCAAGTATTTTAATCTGTGCTGGCGTGCAGCTGATTATTGTATGTGTGGCGTCTCCCCAGCAACGGATTTTATGTGGGCGGAAATAAATCTACGTTAAAAGTCATCCTATTGTAATATCATGAAAATTTGTATATTTAGAAAAACCCCTTCAACGACTGACACTTTACCAGGCCAAGCTTCTTAATCGCAAATCTTAAATCCTCAGAGTGAACACTTAAACAACAACAAACACTAATCCCACCTCTTTGGGGAAGCTGGTCTCCATGTCTCAGTACCCGATTGGATTTTTCATGTCTTATGTTTTAGGTGTTACCTCATTTACCGAAATCCGATTGGATTGGCCGCACGATATTTTATAGGTCCCGCCCTCTCTGTCTTGTGTGACGCGTCAGACGGCCTTTGAAGCATCTGCTAGAGGCTGGTGACTCTGCCACTCATTCCGCCCTTCCCTGTACTTCCGCCTTGTCCGTAATATGCGTTTAATTTTCTGTCACAACAGTGGGCAATCAGCAGAGTCTCCCCAGGAACTGATGTAATGTGTTGCGTGCAGCTGATAATCGTGGCTGTGGCGTCTCTCTAGCAAGTACTGTGCAGTTCCCCAGCAGGTATTTTAATCTGTGCTGGCGTGCAGCTGATTATTGTATGTGTGGCGTCTCCCCAACAACGGATTTTATGTGCGCGGCCAATCAGCACTCTTTCCAGCAATGATGTCCTTTATTAAAGAGTGCCCCGCGCACTTCACCAGAAAACACACACACACGGACACATGGACGCACACAGGTGTTTTATTAAAGAGGATGTCTATAAAATTTGCTTGTGTTTGTAAAAAGGTTATTAAATATAAATATTTTAAAATATATATATTTTTAACTAATGTTGGCTTTCTAGCATTCTCAGGCATATCTGAAATTGATATGACTGGCAGTTGCTTGAACTATTTGCCTAAGATTTCAGTTAAAGTAGTAATGTGTCTAAAATCCACATGGATTGTAGACTACTAGAAATGCAAATACTGTATTCATTGTGACAAGTTGTGACGATGCGGGTTCGCTCCATGCTCCCATCTTCTGGGAGCTCTGAAACCCGAAACTGTTGGTAATGTCACTGAGATAAGCTGACAAATGAGGACAGTTCTCTAATGAAGCCAGGGGATAGTGCAAAAAATGCCAAAGTGCTTTATTTACACAAAAATCAAAACAGTGTCGAAACAAAAAGTGCAGTGCATCACAGTTTCAATAAACTATCCATAAAAACAGTGCAAAGTGGGGATAAAAACAATAAATAAATCCTTTAAAATCCGAGGTTAAAAATGCAGTCTCACTCTTCACGATCTTAGCACACCTCCATCTCTCATTCTCCCCGGCTCACCCATAACTCGTGTAGCCGGCAGAGACCCAACAGCAACAAGCTCCTTTCTGCCGACCTCAGTCTTGGCTGCCTTAAAGACATCACGGCCAGACCGCTCAGGCTCTCCTCCCTTCTTCCTTCGCACTTGCGTAGTCGCTCCTCAGATCCCTCGGGAGGACACCTACCTCGCTCACCCCACTCACCCAAACATTCAGTGGGGTGGACTAGCCCCTAGAGCACCACAACCAAATGCTCTTTCGCAGGGCCCCAGCTCGTTCTGCTTCAAAACCATCAGGTAGCCAGATCCTCTTTCCAAACCTGCCTTTACACGTCCTTTAACCTCTTTTTTCCTCTATCCATCCCGATTTCTCGATCCATCACCTTTTCCTTTGTGCCGGCCTGTGTGTGTGTGTGTGTGTGTGTGTGTGTGTGTGTGTGTGTGTGTGTGTGTGTGTGTGTATGTGTATGTATGTATATGCATATGTGTATGTATGTATATGTATATATACATTTTTTTTCCTCAGAATTCTACACACCACACCCCATAATGACAACATGAAAAACATTTACTTGAGGTTTTTGCAAATTTGGTAAAAATAAAAAAAAAATTGAGAAAGCACATGTACATAAATATTCACAGCCTTTGCCATGAAGCTCAAAATTGAGTTCAGGTGCATCCTGTTTCCCCTGATCATCCTTGAGATGTTTCTGCAGCTTAATTGGAGTCCACCTGTGGTAAATTCAGTTGATTGGACATGATTTGGAAAGGCACACACCTGTCTATATAAGGTCCCACAGTTAACAGTTCATGTCAGAGCACAAACCAAGCATGAAGTCAAAGGAATTGTCTTTAGACCTCTGAGACAGGATTGTCTCGAGGCACAAATCTGGGGAAGGTTACAGAAAAAGTTCTGCTGCTTTGAAGGTCCCAATGAGCACAGTGGCCTCCATCATCCGTAAGTGGAAGAAGTTCGAAACCACCAGGACTCTTCCTAGAGCTGGCCGGCCATCTAAACTGAGCGATCGGGGGAGAAGGGCCTTAGTCAGGGAGGTGACCAAGAATCCGATGATCACTCTGTCAGAGCTCCAGAGGTCCTCTGTGGAGAGAGGAGAACCTTCCAGAAGGACAGCCATCTCTGCAGCAATCCACCAATCAGGTCTGTATGGTAGAGTGGCCAGACGGAAGCCACTCCTTAGTAAAAGGCACATGGCAGCCCACCTGGAATTTGCCAAAAGGCACCTGAAGGACTCTCAGACCATGAGAGAAAATTCTCTGGGCTGATGAGACAAAGATTGAACTCTTTGGTGTGAATGTCAGGCATCACTTTTGGAGGAAACCAGGCACCGCTCATCACCAGGCCAATACCATCCCTACAGTGAAGCATGGTGGTGGCAGCATCATGCTGTGGGGATGTTTTTCAGCGGCAGGAACTGGGAGACTAGTCAGGATAAAGGGAAAGATGACTGCAGCAATGTACAGACACATCCTGGATGAAAACCTGCTCCAGAGCGCTCTTGACCTCAGACTGGGGCGACGGTTCATCTTTCAGCAGGACAACGACCCTAAGCACACAGCCAAGATATCAAAGGAGTGGCTTCAGGACAACTCTGTGAATGTCCTTGAGTGGCCCAGCCAGAGCCCAGACTTGAATCCGATTGAACGTCTCTGGAGATCTTAAAATGGCTGTGCACCGACGCTTCCCATCCAACCTGATGGAGCTTGAGAGGTGCTGCAAAGAGGAATGGGCGAAACTGGCCTAGGATAGGTGTGCCAAGCTTGTGGCATCATATTCAAAAAGACTTGAGGTTGTAATTGCTGCCAAAGGTGCATCGACAAAGTATTGAGCAAAGGCTGTGAATACTTATGTACATGTGATTTCTGTTTTTTTATTTTTAATAAATTTGCAAAAACCTCGTAAACTTTTTTTACATTGTCATTATGGGGTGTTGTGTGTAGAATTCTGAGGAAAAAAATGAATTTAATCCATTGTGGAATAAGGCTGTAACATAACAAAATGTGGAAAAAGTGATGCGCCTCGGGGAGTTGGGAACGTGAACGCGGCTGAGAGAATAACAGAATAGAAAAAAAAAAAAAAAAAGCTAACCTTTGCAAGTATCATAAATTACACTGGCTGTTACAGACTGGAATCAAATGTATGTTTTTTTTCTAAAATAGTAAGAATACGAGCAGCTCAGTTCTCAAAACAGACTCACCCAGGATCGAAACCGCGAAGCTTTGATTACAAGTCAGCAGCTGATTCCGTTGCGCCACCGAATCTCTCATTCCAATTGCGTGTCAATGTCGCAGGTAAATGCAGGTTGTTTTTCTGCAGTTGTATTTTTGAAAAAAGGCGCATTTGTTCCGTTATATTTGTACCTTTTGTTAAAGTGTTTCTTTGATATTTGGAATTCAGGCTTCACACATTATACACTTCATGTCTACATTTTGTCAATTATTACTAAAACATAAAAAACGTTTGTTTTAACGATGTGTTTACATAGATCGTTGTAGACACGGAACACACATGAAATGCATGTGTTCCAAAGAACGATATAGTATTTATAAAAGGTGTCATTTTGCTTGACTTCTCAATCTATACAACTCCAAGCTACTAACACGCAGGTAAACAGATCTAAGCTGAGAAAACTGTGCGCCGGTGGGGGATGTGATAGCAGACTACTTGCTGTTTGCTGCTTATCGACACATTTACAGGACAAAAAACGCTGATGAAGTGTGAAGCGATTTTAAGGTGGGACGGATCTACGAATTTTTTTGTAGGCTCTGGTAATTCTAGTGATATACGTATGTATGTATATACGTATGTATGTATATACGTACGTATGTATGTGTATATGTATATACGTACGTACGTATGTATGTGTATATGTATATACGTACGTACGTATGTATGTGTATATGTATATACGTACGTACGTATGTGTATATGTATATACGTATATATACATGGAACTTCGGTTCACGACCATGATTCGTTCCAAAACTCTGGTCGTAAACCGATTTGGTCGTGAACTGAAGCGATTTCCCCCATAGGATTGTATGTAAATATAATTAATCCGTTCCAGACCGTACGAACTGTATGTAAATATATATCTTTTTAGTTTTTAAGCACAAATATAGTTAATTATACCATAGAATGCACAGCGTAATAGTAAACTAAATGTAAAAACATTGAATAACACTGAGAAAACCTTGAACAACAGAGAAAACTAACACTGCAATAGTTTGCGCTATAGTGCTAGGAACCGCTCGCTAAAAACTTTTTTTTTTTAATGAGTTTTAAGCACAGGGAAAAAATGAACATTTTGAAAAATCCATAATTTAAAAAAACCACCAAGACAAATGAACATTGCAACAATGCAGGCTACGAACTGATCGCTGTAAACAGAACTGAAAACAAAAACAAGCCTTCTCTACCTTATGCTTCCAGTCCTCCCTCTCTCACTCGCTTTCTCTCCTGGAGTGCCTGTGTGTCTGTGTCTGTCTCTAGCGCGCTCCTGTTTTTGTGTTTGCGCATCTCTCGCACGCTCCTGTGTGTGTGTGTTTGCGCATCTCTCGCACGCTCCTGTGTGTGTGTGTTTGCGCATCTCTCGCACGCTCCTGTGTGTGTGTGTTTGCGCATCTCTCGCACGCTCCTGTGTGTGTGTGTTTGCGCCTCTCTTGCGCACGCTCCTGTGTGTGTGTGTGCGCCTCTCTTGCGCACGCTCCTGTGTGTGTGTGTGCGCCTCTCTTGCGCACGCTCCTGTGTGTGTGTGTGTGCGCCTCTCTCGCGCACGCTCCTGTGTGTGTGTGTGCGCCTCTCTCGCGCACGCTCGTGTGTGTGTGTGTGTGTGTGTGTGTGTGTGTCGGTCGCTCTCTCTCTTGCTCACTCGCTACACAGGAAATGCACAGGGAGAGACTGAACATGTACAAACCAAATGGGAAACTGGCTTGTTCGTATACCGAGTGTGTGGTCGTGAACTGAGGCAAAAGTTTGGCAAACTTTTTTGTCATAAACCGATTTGTACGTGTACAGAGACGTTCGTGAACCGAGGTTCCACTGTATGTACAGTATGTACGTATGTATGTATGTGTATTCGTATATATGTATGTGTGTGTATATGTGTGTATGTGTGTGTACATGTATGTGTACATGTGTGTATGTGTATATGAATATATGTACTGTATGTGTGTATGTGTATACGTATGTGTATGTACACTTCGCTTGCCCACCCCCAGGTTTGGTTTACTGGATATACAATTAAGAGATTGATATTTTCATGGAAAATGTTACATATGCATTATTTTCACTTTTACTTTAAAACTTTTGTAAAAACAATACTTGTCCTTTATTTCTGGCCCCGGGCATGGTTACATCTTTCTTGCAGGACGTATAACGCTGCTTGCGTTGTGAAGGGGGTGTGGCTGAACGCACGCTAAGGAGATACCGTTGGATCATCTGCTGTCTTTCTGCTGCTGGCGAGCTGCGTGTTTTGCTTTGTCACTTGTCGTTGTTTTAAGAGCTGGGAGCACATGAAGCGCATCTGCCAAAAGTAATCAAAGAACTGCTAGGTTAGATGCCCATGTACCTGTTTTAAATCTTGTCTCGCGTGACATTGTAAAAACAATACTTGTCCTTTATTTCCGGCCCCGGTCATGGTTAAATCCTTCTCACAGGAGATATATATATATATATATATATATATATATATACACACATATACAGAGTTTGCGGCCTCAGTCATTCGCGTATTTTTCCCTAGAACCCAACTAATAATTGTTAGCGGAAACCGCAAATATCCTCCGCAGTTTTTATGGCTTTTATCATGGCATTGCAGTACTGTAGAGAGAACCGTGGCTTGGGATGGTGAAAGTAGCCAATAGAATTTGAAACCGCAACTCCCAGCAGTCCCTGCAGTGGATCTGATTTGTCTTCTGCTGAGGGTGCTGGGGCTGTTGAGGTCAAAGGATGTCAGCACGGCTTTCAAAAAGGGGGCTGGTGACCAAAAGCAAAAAATAAAGTTTTTGTAATTTGTTTCAAGTTCCTGGCTGTCTGGCTTCTTTTGGGTTACCTGTACTTACTCATTTTGTTGTGGATCGTTTCGTGCGTCTGGATTGTCTGCCATCTGCCTGTGTACATGAGGACTGTAAGTGGATTCATGGCCATCCTGCAAAGAAAGGAGTGCTCCTAAACCCATCCACCCATCTTCACCATTTCAGGAACTACCGGTACGACTATCTTTACATTCCCATTCAATGTGCGGATCTCTGGACTATCTATTTTCGTCATTACATTTCATCCGTTGCCGTTTTTCATGAACTTTTTCATGATTTACTGTGTGTGTTTTATTTGTGCTTTGTTGTATTTAATGTGTAATCGCCACAAGGGGAACAGGGGTGGTATCGTTGTTTTCTTATTTCATTTGTTTTCAATACATTCTTTATTTGCTGTTTGATTACTGGTTTGCTTTGTTTTTGTCTCTGTGAGTGCGCGCGGGTCGGGTCAAGGCTGGGTGCGTCCCTGGAATCTCCACCGTAAAAATAAATAAATCACCGTCTTCTCGACGGTGTGAATCTTAGCAGCACTGGACCGCTGCAGCGTTATTCATTTTTCCTTGCTGCTGATTGACTGTGATACATCTCCAGCTGAGTGTTCTTGTGTGTTCCTGTGTGTTCAGTTTACTTAAAAGCCTGAACAGAACCTGTCCCTTTTGGCTGATTGCTTTGTTTCTCTCTTCTCCCCCAGACATTCTCTGCTCCTGTTGGGGGTTGTGCTCCCCTATGATGTTTGTCTATTCTTTAATCGATAATTAACTGCATACTGAGCTTGTTTTACTTCTGAAAGAGACATGTTGTTTTGAAGTGTTTGAATAAAGTTCCTGTCTCTACAATCTCCTGTGTTTCTGTGACCCAAGCGTGACACCCTGCAATACTGCAGCCTCACTGTCTCTGGGATTCAGCAGCTGCACTCGACTAGCCTGCCAGCGTCAGTGCTTACCTCTGTGCGCTTGCGTTCAGCCAGTTCAAGCGCAGTTGGCTCAGTGATTTACTGAGTTTCATCCATGGCGTCAGTTGCACTTTGTACATATTGTTTTTTTTATATAGTTTTTACAGTTCATTAGCAGTGTGTAAAATGATCAGTGTTGCAGTAACTGTGATACTCTTTGCATGAAAAAAGTGTTCCATTAAAATTTAACTTTTTCTTTGTTAATTGTGACGTTTACTTAAAGTGCAGCAAAAAAGTATTTGGCGTCCAGGGATGCATTAACCCCCAAGTATGTGGCAGTTTAAGGGTTAAAGCCCCAAGATGCCGCCGAAATGAGCTGCACTTTCTAAGGCTTCTGGCAATGAAAACACGCTTGCATGAACTACAGTACATATAGCGGTAATATTATTTTACATTCTAGCACTGCGGGAGACATAGCAGTACAGTATACAGGTTTACCTTTACATTCTTTATTTTTAGGTAATGTATTAATCTGAGTTTGAAACTAAAGTGTTTTGGGGGCATATTTAGGGTTTAAACTATGAAAATAGGCATTTTTTTAACCACATCCAGAATTTGCATTTTTTCACAATTTGTGGGTGCTCTAGGAATGTAACCCCCGCGAATTTTGGGGGTGTACTGTATGCGTGTGTGTGTGTGTATGTATATGTATGTGTATATATACAGTGGGTACGGAAAGTATTCAGACCCCCTTCAATTTTTCACTCTTTGTTATATTGCAGCCATTTGCTAAAATCATTTAAATTAATTTTTTTCCTCATTAATGTACACACAGCACCCCATATTGACAGACAAAAAAAAGAATTTTTGAAATTGTCGCAGATTTATTAAAAAAGAAAAACTGAAATATCACATGCTCCTAAGTATTCAGACCCTTTGCTGTGACACTCATATATTTAACTCAGGTGCTTTCCATTTCTTCTGATCATCCTTGAGATCACCTTCATTTGAGTCCAGCTGTGTTTGATTATACTGATTGGACTTGATTAGGAAAGCCACACACCTGTCTATATAAGACCTTACAGCTCACAATGCATGTCAGAGCAAATGAGAATCATGAGGTCAAAGGAACTGCCTGAAGAGCTCAGAGACAGAATTGTGGCAAGGCACAGATCTGGCCAAGGTTACAAAAAAATTTCTGCTGCACTTAAGGTTCCCAAAAGCACAGTGGCCTCCACAATCCTTAAATGGAAGACGTTTGGGACGACCAGAACCCTTCCTAGAGCTGGCCGTCCGGCCAAGCTGAGCTACCGGGGGAGAAGAGCCTTGGTGAGAGCTCCAGAGATGCAGTCAGGAGATGGGAGAAAGTTGTAGAAAGTCAACCATCACTGCAGCCCTCCACCAGTCAGGGCTTTATGGCAGAGTGGCCTGTCGGAAGCCTCTCCTCAGTGCAAGACACATGACAGCCCGCATGGAGTTTGCTAAAAGACACCTGAAGGACTCTGAGATGGTGAGAAATAAGATTCTCTGGTCTGATGAGACCAAGATAGAACTTTTTGGCCTTAATTCTAAGCGGTATGTGTGGAGACAACCAGGCACTGCTCATCACTTGTCCAATACAGTCCCCACAGTGAAGCATGGCGATGGCAGCATCATGCTGTTGGGGTGTTTTTCAGCTACAGGGACAGGACGACTGGTTGCAATCGAGGGAAAGATGAATGCGGCCAAGTACAGGGATATCCTGGACAAAAACCTTCTCCAGAGTGCTAAGGACCTCAGACTGGGCCGAAGGTTTACCTTCCAACAAGACAATGATCCTAAGCACACAGCTAAAATAACGAAGGAGTGGCTTCACAACAACTCTGTGACTGTTTTTGAATGGCCCAGCCAGAGCCCTGACTTAAACCCAATTGAGCATCTCTGGAGAGACCTAAAAATGGCGGTCCACCAACGTTTACCATCCAACCTGACAGAACTGGAGAGGATCTGCAAGGAGGAATGGCAGAGGATCCCCAAATCCAGGTGTGAAAAACTTGTTGCATCTTTCCCAAGAAGACTCATGGCTGTATTAGCTCAAAAGGGTGCTTCTACTAAATACTGAGCAAAGGGTCTGAATACTTAGGACCATGTGATATTTCAGTTTTTCTTTTTTGAAATTGTTGCAGATTTATTAAAAATTCTTTTTTTTTGTCTATCATTATGGGGTGCTGTGTGTACATTAATGAGGAAAAAAATTAATTTAAATGATTTTAGCAAATGGCTGCAATATAACAGAGTGAAAAATTGAAGAGGGTCTCAATACTTTCCATACCCACTGTATATATAGATATAGATAGATATAGATATCTATATCTATCTATATCTATATAGATAGATATAGATAGATATATAGATATGTATGTGTGTATATATATATATATATATATATATATATATATATATATATATATATATATATATATATATATATATATATATACACACACACACATATACACACACACACGCACACAGTGGAACCTCGGGTCATGAACATCTTGAACCACGTACAAAGCCAGTTTCCCTTCTGGTTCGTACACTCCGATGATTTCCGCACATGTTCAGTCTCTCCCTGTACATTCCCTGTGCAGCAAGTGAGAGAGCCCAAGCAGAAGAAGTAAACATTACAGAAGAAGTAAGTAAACATTTAGTTTATTATTACACTGTGCATTCTATGGTATAATTAACTATGTTTGTGCTTAAAAATCTTTAAAAATATATATATATTTACATTCAGCTCGTACGGTCTGGAACGGATTAATTGTATTTACATACAATCCAATGGGGGAAATTACTTCAGGTCATGACCAAATCAGGTTGCGACCAGAGTTTTGGAACGAATTACGGTCGTGACCGGAGGTTCCACTGTGTGTGTGTGGGTGTGTGTGTGTGTGTGTGTGTGTGTGTGTATAAAAAAAAAAAATATATATCCATCCATTTTCCAACCCGCTGAATCCGAACACAGGGTCACGGGGGTCTGCTGGAGCCAATCCCAGCCAACACAGGGCACAAGGCAGGGAACCAATCCTGGGCAGGGTGCCAACCCACCGCAGGACACACACAAACACACCCACACACCAAGCACACACTAGGGCCAATTTAGAATCGCCAATCCACCTAACCTGCATGTCTTTGGACTGTGGGAGGAAACCGGAGCGCCCGGAGGAAACCCACGCAGACACGGGGAGAACATGCAAACTCCACGCAGGGAGGACCCGGGAAGCGAACCCGGGTCCCCAGGTCTCCCAACTGCGAGGCAGCAGCACTACCCACTGCGCCACCGTGCCGCCCAAAAAAAAAAAAAATATATATATATATATATATATATATATATATATATATATATATATACACATATATATATACATATATATATACATATATATATACATATATATATATACATATATATATATATATATATATATATACATATATATATATATATATATATATATATATATATATATATATATATACATATATATATATATATATATATACATACAGTTGTGCTTGAAAGTTTGTGAACCCTTTAGGATTTTCTATATTTCTGCATAAATATGACCTAAAACATCATCATCAGATTTTCACTCAAGTCCTAAAATTAAAGAGAAACCAGTTAAACAATTGAGACAAAAATATTATACTTGGTCATTTATTTATTGAGGAAAATGATCGAATATTACATATTTGTGAGTGGCAAAGTATGTGAACCTCTAGGATTAGCAGTTAGTTTGAAGGTGTTTTCAATCAATGGGATGACAATCAGGTGTGAGTGGGCATCCTGTGTTATTTAAAGAACAGGGATTTATCAAAGTCTGCTCTTCACAACATATGTTTGTGGAAGTGTATCATGGCACGAACAAAGGAGATTTCTGAGGACCTCAGACAGAGAGTTGTTGATGCTCATCAGGCTGGAAAAGGTTACAAAACCATCTCTAAAGAGTTTGGACTCCACCAATCCACAGTCAGACAGATTGTGTACAAATGGAGGAAATTCAAGACCATTGTTACCCTTCCTAGGAATCGCTGATCAACAAAGCAAGGCGTGTAATAGTCGGCGAGGTCACAAAGGACCCTAGGGTAATTTTTAAGCAACTGAAGGCATCTCTCACATTGGCTAATGTTCATGTTCATGAGTCCACCATTAGGAGAACACTGAACAACAATGGTGTGCATGGCAGGGTTGCAAGGAGAAAGCCACTGCTCTCCAAAAAAAACATTGCTGCTCGTCTGCAGTTTGCTAAAGATCACGTGGACAAACCAGAAGGCTATTGGAAGAATGTTTTGTGGACGGATGAGACCAAAACGGAACGTTTTGGTTTAAATGAAAAGTGTTATGTTTGGAGAAAGAAAAACGCTGCATTCCAGCATAAGAACTTTATCCCATCTGTGAAACATGGTGGTGGTAGTATCATGGTTTGGGCCTATTTTGCTGCATCTGGGCCAGGATGGCTTGCCTTCATTGATGGAACAATGAATTCTGAATTGTATCAGAGAATTCTAAAGTAAAATGTCAGGACATCTGTCCATGAACTGAATCTCAAGAGAAGGTGGGTCATGCAGCAAGACAACGACCCTAAGCACACAAGTCGTTCTACCAAAGAATGGCTAAATAAGAATAAAGTTAATGTTTTGGAATGGCCAAGTCAAAGTCCTGACCTTAATCCAATCGAAATGTTGTGGAAGGACCTGAAGCGAGCAGTTAATGTGAGGAAACCCACCAACATCCCAGAGTTGAAGCTGTTCTGTATGGAGGAATGGGCTATAATTCCTCCAAGCCGGTGTGCAGGACTAATCAACAGTTACTGGAAACGTTTAGTTGCAGCTATTGTTGCAAAGGGTCACACCAGATACTGAAAGCAAAGGTTCACATACTTTTGCCACTCACAAATATGTAATATTCTATCATTTTCCTTAATAAATAATTGACCAAGTATAATATTTTTTGTCTCATTTGTTTAATTGGTTTCTCTTTATCTACTTTTTAGGTCATATTTATGCAGAAATATAGAAAATTCTAAAGGGTTCACAAACTTTCAAGTACAACTGTATATTACATTATATTTTATTTTATTATATATTATATATATACACGCACTCCCTGCTCGCGCATTGGTCCTGTGGAAATTCAATTTAAAGTGTTTGTTTTTTTCATGTGAATTGTTACATATGCATTATGTTCACGTTTTATTTTAAAACTTCAGTAGAAACAATATTTGGAATGAAGTTTTGTTCAAGATCGCATTGAATTTTGATTCCTTGTTTGGTCTTTCAGCGTGATATTGCAACGTATAACTGGCCATGAGTGAATATTGTTTCTTCGACTCTTATAAATAAACTGACTTTTTCAAATGTTTGTCCTTGTGATTTGTTAATTGTCATTGCAAAAGCTGTTTTCACAGGAAACTGTACACGTTTTAATATGAATGGCATATCAAGATCTACTTTTTGCCCGAACACTGTTTCGATTTAATTCAATAAAAAATAAGACTTTCTGATCAAACAATCTACTTACGAAAGTGGGAATATTCAGAGCCGATGTAGCCGGTGGCATTGTTCTCAAGAGGCTGCGGATTTCTGGCCATTGTGGATTGCAAGTCATTTTAATAAATAAATCTGTCCGACCGATAGTTCTGGATATTTCCATTGCATCTGTTGCAATGCTGTTGGACTACTTTGATATGATGATGTTAATATTACTGCTTTACCTATTTTTAATTTGTCTGAACTATTGATATTTGAATTTTGAACGTGATTAATGAGACCTTGCATATGTTCCGTTCTAAGTTTAGCTTGATTCGATTTAAGAAAGAGGAGACGATTAGGTGCAAATTTTACATACACATTAATAATGTAATGTTGCAATATATGTTGAGATGATAGAAGTGGGTTAAATACATGGGAACGTATCTGTAATTTTGACCCGAAATATTGTGTGGGTGTTTCATATTGTATGGCCATCCTAATCGCCATCTGGGAAAAGCAAAGGAAAGAGTAAAGGATTGGCTTGTGGTGATGTATTTGACATAAATGACAAATCATGCTTTGCCTTTGGATATACATGAATACTAACTCTGTCTTTGATATCTTCATCTTTCAAAATTATTATCACTGACAATTGGGTTTATTATAAATGCGACTGTGATCTTTCGGATTCATATAGAAATCCAAGAAAAAATCTTTGTCTAGTGTTTTGCTGATAAATTTTGTGTAAAGTGCAATACTTTTGGAATTGTATCCATTATTGGCTGTAAATCAATGTTTTGTGCATTGAATGATGGTAACGTGAAAAGATTATTTTAGACGCGTATGTTGTGCCTGTAGTGTTTGTGGATTTCACTTTCACCAAACAACAAATCTTTTAATTCTTGCGGAAATGCCTCTTCATTGGGAAGCAGCAGTACTTTTCCCTGATGGCAACACGAATTAGATGATCTACAAGTCTCCAACTTAAACTTTAAAGCCTCACAATATCTACATACTTCCGACATATCACCTATGTCCATATATTCAATCTCTTTTTGCTGTTCCGTTATTTCACCTACTAATAATTTGTTTGCGTGAATGCGAACTTTTTTTTTTTTGACATTTTAGTACTGTCATATATTTGAACTTGCTCTGCGTGTGTATCGCACCAAGGTTTTTGAACGTCTTTATGAAGTTCTACTGTGTCTTTTACTCTGTCTTTTATTTCTGACCCCATTTGGACCTGCAAGGTTTTCAATTCCACATGTTCCGGGCTGATTATTACTTTCCATGCCTAGGTCACCGTCTCACGGGAACATGCTTCCAATGGATTTCAATATGACGTGACTTGACCGTGTCACGGGAAGTGAAAGTGTCTCTGCCTCTCTCCAAAAGATCACATCTCGTTTTCACGTTTTTTTTTTTTTTTATAATATCCTCTTTAATAAAACCCCTCTGTGCTTCCAGTGTCTGTGTGTGTGTCTTCTGGTGAAGTGCGCATGCGCGGGGCACGGTGCGCTGCTTCAAAGGCCGCCTGACGCGTCACACAAGACAGAGAGGGCGGGACCTATAAAATATTGCACGGCAGATCCAATCGGATTTCGGTAAATGAGGTAAGACCTAAAACAGAAAACACGAAAAATCCAGTCGGGTACTGAGACGCGGAGACCAGCTTCCTCATTGTTGTGCAAGTGTTCACTCTTGAGGATGTCAGATTTGTGATTTAAGAAGCTTGGCCCGGGAAAGTGTAAAGTAAAAGTAGATTTATTTTCGCACACATTACATCAGTTGCTGGGGAGAATCTTCTGATTGTCCACTGTTGTGACAGAAAATTAAACGCATATTACGGACAGCAAAGCCAGTATTACTGTCAGAGAAAATTACAGGCATTTTATGTAAAAAAAGTAATGAGGTAAAAGTTCCCTTGCCATTTAATATAGACTGTTCCTACTAATGTTTATGGACTAGATAGATAGATAGATAGATAGATACTTTATTAATCCCACTACTGTTCTAGCGCCCGTTATTGTAACGGGCTTAATGTATAGTGTGTGTGTGTGTGTATAATATATATATATATATATATATATATATATATATATATATATATATATATATATATATATATATATAAAATAGTATGTGCGTGTGTATATACAAGGGGAGACCCAAAAATAACCGGAAATATTTTTAAAACGTGTTTAATTTAATTTTCTGTACAAACTACAATTAGTCTCCATCAAAGTACTCTCCATTGGCGGAAATACACTTATCTAACCGTTTTTTCCATTGTTCGAAATATTTTTTAAATTCGTCTGAAGTAATGCCCATTAATGCTCTGGTCGTTTCTTGTTTTACCTCTTCGACGTCAGCAAAACGCCTTCCTTTCAAGTCGTTTTTCATCCGAGGGAACAAAAAGAAATCACACGGAGCTAAATCCGGTGAGTAGGGTGGGTGGTTCAGGGTTGTCATACCGTTTCTTGCCAAAAATTGGCGAATGCTGAGAGCAGTGTGAGATGGAGCGTTGTCATGATGAAAGAACCAATCGCCAGACTCCCACAAATCAGGGCGTTTCCTTCTCACACTGTTGCGCAACCTTCTTAACACTTCTATGTAGAATGCTTGGTTTACAGTTTGACCTGCTGGAACAAATTCATAATGCACGAGACCTTTGACATCAAAAAAAGAAATCAACATTGTTTTCACTTTTTATTTCACCTGCCGAGCTTTTTTTGCTCGAGGAGAATTCGCGATTTTCCAATGACTGGACTGCTGTTTCGACTCAGGATCTTAACTGTAGCATCGATCAAACTACTTTTACAAAAAAATTCACTGATCACAAGCACAACCTTCCAGACTGATGGCAGTTGGCAGACTGACTTGTGAGGAGTGTAAATAGATCGCCCTAGCGGCCCAACCACGTACTACAAGTACCAACCTAACAACAACAAAATTCCGGTTATTTTTGGGTATGTATGTATGTATGTATATATGCATGTATGCATGCATGCTTGCATGTATATATGTATACACACATACAGATACTCTAAATATAACCCACCTTTATATAGTGTATATAATACTAAAGATCCGTCTAGCAAGGGTGTATAAACATCCTTTAAACAGATAAGAATGTTTTAAATATGGATATCTACATACACGTTTAACTGCGGGCATCACAACAGCAGAAAATTGCTTCATTAAACAGAAAACAATAGGCATTCTGTCATTAAATGAAAAAGTGATAAATGGTGATATTTCAAAATTATTTTGTAAATGATGTAGCATAGTTGTCTGTCAATGTTATATAGTATACACACATTGAGATAACGTAGCAGCCTGAATAACATTACTTCTGTGTTTATTTTTCATAAATTCTTGTTTAGTTATTTAAAATAATCTTTAAATTGTAAATGATCTAAAACCTTGCATTTTGTGTCCCTGTAATTGAATACTTCTAGAGACATTGCTTTCTTACACTTCTGTATTTCTATGCTTTTGTATTGTAATACTTCCTTTCATTCCTTTGTTCTCTTCCATGTCTTAAATTTTTTTCTTCATAACAGCTACATCAAAAATTGAAAGTTCACCCATCCTGTCTCAAGACAACCGCCCAAAGCAAGAAGAATCCCGTACAGCATCTCGCCCTAGCAGACCAGCGGTAATGTTAACTTCTCTTATTGTAATGTTTTGACTGAGCCTTCAGTTGCATGTCAAGATGCATGTTCTTTTGAGTTGATCCCTGTTTGGTAGAGTAAATTTAGCATTTAATTTCAAAATGTGATTTTCAAAATTAAATTTTTCAGAATATCTTTTTCAAAATTTTTCATAACTAATATGATTTGGAAAACTGGCAGAGATCAACTGATAAAGATTGCATTTGAATAATTTTGCTAAATAAAATTCTATGTCCAATCTAACTAATTTACACTCTTCTTAATTCTCTGTTTTCTTCCTTTTTCTTTATATTCTTCTGCTCCTTAGAGCTATAAAAGAGCAATAGGCGAGGTCAGTATTGGGTGTCTGCTTATTGGTTGCCCCTCATAATAATTTTTATTTGTGTGCTTTTCATACAAACTGATTTAAATGTGTGTGCATTTTTTCATGTCTTCATTTGCCTTTCTGTACATACTTTGTCTTTTGTGTTTTAAGGCTTCCTGTTTCTGAAATTCATTTACATATAAATGCCTCTTTGCACCTCTTATGCACATCTGTTTATCTCAGCTTTCTGTACTGTGATTGGTCATGCATTATGCAATGTTTATGGTGCTATATTTTTGTATTCTTGAATACTGTATTAAAAGGCCTTTATAACTGAAATTCTTACTCCGTTTGTCTGTTTTATGTGTTATCTAATGCTTCTGGTATTCATCTGCACAAAATATTGTTCATGGTTGTTTTCTGTGTATATTGATAATATACAGATATATTTTTCCTGTCAGGCAATTTTAGTCGGTGAATGCATTTCTCATGTACACTGTTAAGGTCTTAAATGTTTAAAACTACAATTCCCTTTCTTTTGGTAATAAATTCTTTAATTCAGCAGACTATGTGGTAGCAAGGGACATGTATATTTTTTTTTGCTAAATCAAACACCATATAATGTATTAATTTGCCAAAACTCATTATGCAGTTGAAACCCAGAAAAATGAATATTTGAACTGATAAGTTTTCCACTTATCACTGTTCTTCAAATAGGGTCATGAATCATCGTCCAGGTTTTAATAGGCCAAACGATGGTTTTCCATTGCTCCAGTGTGAGATATCATACAGATATTACACCTGGACCATTGCCATGTTAAGTATTTTGGATCAGCTGCAGGGATTGGTCTCCCACTCTCACTTCACAGTCCAGCATGGTTAAATTTAACCTACTGCTCTGTAGCCGCCTGTACTTTCTTGTGGTTTTCTGCCAGAAATTGAATTTTCTGGGGTCTTTGACTGCTATTAGGCTACTCACCCAGACAAGGCATGACAACGTCATCCTGATATGGCTGTTTTGGTACTTGCTGTTTTATTCATCTGTTAAATGACTGGATGTAGCTTGCCTGCTGTTCATTGTTAAATTGTCAGCCTGTCTCTAATCAGGGGAGCTTCCTTTGATGGTGTGAAAGATGAATGTTCTCTTCGTTCCCTTGTACTAATCCTTGTCTAAGAAGTTAAGCAGAAGTAAGCTTTAAAAACATGCTTTGCTGAGCAAACAGAAAAATATTTGTCCAAGGGACTCAAGGTCTAAGCATTCCAAAACATGAGTCTGCCTTATCCCGTTTCCTCTTATCATGAAAAGCTTGCGCCTGCCTACTTTATTATTTTTCTCTTTGCAGCTGCAAGCCACCAATATCTTTGCTGCAAAGCTTAAAACCTTTAGTCAAGGACACGGTGTACTTTGAGAGGGCTAAGCAGATCATTGTTTTAGAAATGAAGCTGCTTAAAACTTCAACCTTGAGAGATGACTGTTGTATTCCATAATGATATTAAATCACGCATTCTAGGGGTATAAAAACTTTGCCCCACCCAACAGACGGGGTTCAGAAGAGTCCTGATGCTGTCATGTAATATTGATTGCCTGCTTTTCTGAAACTCTGCTCACTGTGATGCTGCAAAATAAAGCTGCTATATAACCACACCTGCTGTCTTATCTGAAGTCTTCGTCCACAATGGATTGTTTGGGTTGTGATACATGTGTGACACTGATGAAAGAAAGCTCCAGCAATGTTTGTTTAATGCACTCAATGTCACTGCCATTCTTGTCTATACACACATATAGTATGTTCCTTTAAAACCTGAATATCTGTTCCAAATATTATTGTCAGCATATAAATGCAGTTCATTTGGAATCGCAGGATTACCGATGAAGAGGCCAGTAACACTTTATTTTTTTATTTAATTAGTTCTAAACGGCACATTACAATAAATCAGACCTAATTCAATCAAGGTTCTTTTATTTGCCATTTGTGCATAAAACCAACAGTCAAAGCACATTGGAATTCTTGTGCAGAGCTCTGTCTGAGTCATAATAAAACATAAAAAAAACAAAAAACAGTAAAACAATATAATTAATAATATAGATTATACCAGCACTATACAGAAAGGTGGTAATATCTACACTAAAAAAATACAGTATATTTTAGGTATTGCACAGTTAAAATATTGCACATTTTTCACTCGTCATTTACATGACAAGTGAAGTGAGGTAGTGTGAGGTTATTACACATATTCAATAATTTTCTTTTGCCATCAGTCTGACTGTGGCGGGTAAAAAGAAATTGAAAAACCTTGTTTTGTGAATGATGATGCTGTCCACACTACTGTGTCTCAGGTTGTACATACAGTTTTTAATGTCTGAGCAGAGAGAGTGAGCTAGATAGAGTGAGTCCCTGATAATTCCCTCTGCTCTTTTCAGACAACAATGTGCGTACATAAAGTCCATGGAAGGAAGTTTTCTCCCTATGATCCTCTCCGCAGTCTTTATGACTCTTTGCAAAGCCTTCCTCTCTGCCTGTGTGATGTTCCCATAACAGACAGTGATACTTGCGGTGAGAATACTCTCTATCAGTCCTCTGTAGGCCTGGGTGAGAGGGCGATGGTTCAGGCTGGCTTTCCTGAGCAACCTAATAAAATATAGCCTTTGCTGGGCTTTTTTCACTGTGGTTGTGGCGTTAAGAGTCCAGCTCAGGTCTGATGTAACCTGCAATCCCAGGAATCTGGCTGTCGGCCCTCTCCACCTCAGTCCCTTTGATGATAAGAGGCTGTAGAGGGGGAGGATTCTTCCTGAAGTCCAATATTATTTCTTTGGTCTTGTCTTTGTTGAGGATGAGGTCATTCTCCTCTCCGTAGACAAGAATGTTATTTACCAGGGTTCTGTACCCTGACTCGTCGACCCCCCCCCCCCCTGATGAGCCCCAAGATGGTGTTATCAACAGCGTATTTAATGATGATGGTGTTATCCTGGGTGGAGACACAGTCATAAGTGTACAGAGTGAAAAGTCTGGGGCTATGGCAACAGCCCTGTGGGGATCCTGTGCTAACTGTGAGCTCAGCAGACACCCGTTCTCCCATTCTCACCACCTGTGGTCTATCTGTCAAGAAGTTCAGGATCCAGTTGCAGGTGGGAGTTTCGACGCCGAGGTCTGTCAGCTTCTTGATCAGTTTTCCCAGGCGGATAGTATTGAAAGCAGAACTGTAGTCCAGGAAAAGCATCCTGGCATATGTTCTGCTATTTTCCAGGTGTTGCAGAATGTGATGTAGGGCTATTGCTACTGCATCATCCACTGATCCATGGGGGTCACAGGGGGCCTTTGAGGGTGTGTCTGTATTCAGCCTGTCGAACCTGGCATAGAAGGTGTTAAGGCTGTCTGGAAGGGTGACATCTCGGAAATCTGTAGTTGTTGTGGTTCTCCTGTAGTTTGTGACAGATTGAATTCCCTGCCACATGCTGTGCGTGTTGTGGTTAAGGTAATAGCCTTCAAATTTTTGTGAGTGAGCCCTTTTTGCTGCTCTGATAGACTTCTGCAGCTCATACCGGCCTCTCTTATACTCCACTTGATCTTCTGACTTGAAGGCCTCCTGCTGCTTCCTGATTTTCTGTTTTATATCCCAGTTAAACCAAGGTTTTTGGTTGGGGAACATACGCACAGTCCTGTGAGGGGCACATATGGACATGCACCAGCTAATGTAGTCACCCACAGTGTCTGTATATTCATGAATATCGTTAGTGGCCTTTTTAAAAATGCTCCAGTCTGTGGCCTCTAAGCAGCCCTGCAGACTAGCTTTTGCATCTTCAGTCCAGATGTTGACGGTCCTGGTGGTGACTGGGCCTTGAGCCTTTTGTTATAAACTGGTTAAAGCTGGATCACCAAGTGATCAGACTTTTTCCAAAATGAGGTTTTTGTTCAGCTGAAAAGGCGTTTCTAATGTTACTGTAGCAGTGGTCCAGTATTTTATTGCAGTGGTTAAAATCTCCCAAAATGATCACAGCGGCGTCAGGATATGTGTTTTCATGCTTGTTGATCATATCATGTAGCTTCTTCAGTGCAGCCTCCTCCTTAGCGGAGGTGGGAATATACATGACACTCACAATGATGTATTGCAGTTCTCTGGGCATATAAAATGGCCTTAACTTCAAAGTCAGATATTCCACGTTTTCAGAACAGGATTTAGAAATGATCTTACAGTCGGTACACCACGATTGTTTGATGAGGGCAGCCGTTCCTCCTCTACGAGTCTTACCGCTGTCTGCAGCGCCTCGGTCCTCCCTGAAGACCATGTAGCCGTCTGGTGTTATTGCCTCATCAGGTGTCCTCTCCCCCAGCCAGGTTTCGCAGAAACACAATATGGAGCAATCCTGAATGTCCTTCTGCGTGGAAATCCGAGAGTGGAGTTCGTCCATCTTATTTTCCAGAGACTGAACGTTTGCAAACAGTATGACCGGGAGGGTTAGCCTTCCATTCCTAATTAATCGGCGGAGCCTTCGGTCAGCTCCTCCCCGTCTGCCGTGCCTCAGCTTTGGCCTGTTCTCAGAAGAGCTCCCTGCCGGGGGCCGATCCAACATCGAGTCAGCATAGCATTCTAGCTCTGGGTGGGATTCCAGCAAGATCAGGTCGAAAAGTCAGATATGGCTGCACTCTCTGTTGTAATAAAGTCGCCGATCATAGAAAACATTTGCAGAGTACGTCCTAACTCGGCACATAAAAGTAAGAAAAAGAAGAAGAAAAAGAAAAAACTTGACTCGGAGAGCTCCGCAACGTCGCCCTCTGGGGAGCACCATCAGTTATCAGTTATACAATTAATAATACATTTCAGACAGTTGTTTCTTATTAATTCAAACTACTTACAAATGCTCTCAACAGTCTGAAGAGGTGGGAGAACAGGGAACCAAACAAGATATATTTTGGCTTGCATATTAACACATCAAAATGGTTAAATAGAGGCACAACTTGTTTTCTTTAAAATCAACAGTGACAAATTCCAGCCTAATTCTGAAAAAGTTTTGAACAAATTCTTTTTTTGAGTTTTTTCCTCCCCTCTAATTTTAGATTTTAAATAAGACAAGTTTTTATCATTGATGTGTAGGTGAGTTTTCTTCCAGTTGAGTTTCGCTTGATAAATATCATTATATAGTAAAATGACACTTTTGCTGGAGTGCCTAGAGATCGGCAATAGTTCAGTCTTGTTGACATCTCCATTTATCACTTTGGTCAAGAAGGCTAATGACTGTAACTCAACTTTGCCAGCCTTGTGCACAAATTGTCAACCAAAATATTCAGTCTTTATGAGCCTGGAAAAACAATGACAAAATGTCCACTACTTCCTTTCATAACTCTGTGTTTTCTTTAGCCTATTGATCTGTTTCTATGTTAACAAGGCCAAGGTTCAGCTTTTACTGTATAGCAGAACACCGTGTTGCCTAGGGTTTGGCTAGCAGTAAAATTGGAGAAAGTAAATCTATTCTTTTTGGAGCATAGTACTACAGTCCCTTTCTTTGAAGAAACGAATATTGTTCTTGGACCTGGAACTTTGAATACCCTGAACCAGCTCTAAGATCCACTCGACACCAAGCATAAAGGACCATGTGGCAAAAACAGCGTGTTAACTCTTCACAACATTAGACATCATGTTTAAAGTCTTGATATCGTAACACTGCTTATCCGTGCCAAGGTAATTTTCATTTGTTGCCCACATGAAAAGTAAAGCTCATAACTAGATTACATTAAATTTTACATTTTGTCAATAGTTGCCTGTAAAGGTCTGGTTGCCATGCTGCTTCCATTAGTTAATGTACAACATAAAAATTGCTTCAATTTATGATTATAATAAAGCAAGTCATAATAGCATCTTAACCTTTGAGTGTTCCCTGCTTTGAAAAGAAGTATCACTTTAATAATGGTGTACCGACAAATGCTATGATAAGGACGATGTCATTACCATTGCCATTATCATAACTATTGCCGGTACACTAAAAAGAATGTGAGCAAGATTTCCTTTAAAGTGGCTAACCATGGAGGTGTAGTTTCATTATGTACTTCTTTCCATAATCTTAAGGTACAGTATGTATTTTATTTACCCAGTGATAAAAATAAGTTTGAGAGTCATGAACTGCTTCTGCTTTACGTCTTTACACATTTTCTTGTTTTTTTTTCCTTTATTTTATATATTTGGCCTTCTTGTATTCCATATAAACAAAGTTTTTAATAAAAGGATTTGTGCATACAAATATGAAACCGCTTTGGAAGAATATTCATTTTAATAATGGTAATTCTTCCTGTTACTGTGAAGTGGACAGTTGGAAATCTTACTTTTTATGATACTTTACATCTGAGTATGAATAATTGTTTTTTTTTTTGTTTTTGTTTTTTTTTTTTTTGCTTTGGACTCCTGGGTAACATTTTTTGTGTTTATATATAATAAAAAAAAATAATTTGCAAAAACAAACTCCAGTTTAAGCTAATATGCAGGACTGTTACTGATAGCAAGATGCTTATATTCAAATTAATCCTGAACACAGACATGCTATGGAATTTCTCCAGTAGGCTTAGTTCATCCTTCATAATCCCCTGAATCAATGGCTTTCTATGAAGATGACTAACCAAGGTTTCCACTGGTTATAAAGAGCTGCCCTGTCTGGTACCACATTACAGTGTAAAATAATTTAAATGTATATTACTTGCATGGACAAAGGCCACGGAGTTGGAAGTGTAATAGTTTAGTACATGCAAATATTCTGTATTCAAACTCAGCTTTGTAAAGTAAAGTGAATAGATAACTCCATTGAGTTCTGTTAAAAGTTCTTCCATTGTCCAGGGATAATTGGATCTTTGAAAGCACAGGGTGTATTAAACAATGATCCAAGATTTGGTAATAAGTGTCTATCTTTAACAAATCATGTTTGATCCTGTGATATTATAAAATTGAGCACTATGTTTATTCATTTTGCTAACTCTTTCACCAGGATCATTATATCTTTATTCATTAAGGCTAGGCTATCAGATGTGCACCCGAATGGGTTTTTAGTGTTTTCCTGAGAACAACAGTTGCTGCCTTATGGAATGTTTGTGGCAATATTCTAGAATATTACATTCTTTAGGTTTTAAAAATAGCTAGCAGTAATGGAGCATATTTGGCAGAAAGCAACTTATAATAATCTGCTGATAGCTCACCCTGTAGCTTTCCAATTTTGTAAGCTTATAAAGAGCATCTTGAATTTCATAGAGTCTTAGTGGTTTATCCAGAACCTCTTCATGCAGTTTATTAAGCTATGGGATTTCTGTTTCATTGCGGTGGGAGGGTGGGTGGGGGGGGGGGGGGATTTTGGCAAGTGTTTCAATTTCATTATGCTCTGATGTATACAAACATATTACTTATTTCTTGGTTTTCAATTGTCACTATCTTGTACTATTATTTGAAAATAAAAACATTTTAAACTGCTAATAGTGAAATGCACATTATCTGTTTTAACTACAAATCTAGTCTTGTTTAAATCAGTGGTGCACTGGTTAACTACTGGACTATGCAGAAATTTCATGTGGAATTCTTTTTTTTTTTTTTTGCTTCGTAGGATTTCATTATGTTGGTTTAAATAAAGCCACATAATTTTAAATGTGACACTAATTCACAGGCCCATCGTAGCATTGTCAGCAGGGTTATCATAAAGAGCTCTGTCCTTCTCTTTTATGCTAGCTTTTACGCTAACAAAGTTTCATTACTGCACACCACCATTTGTAGTTACATGAATTACTTTTATTAATCAGATTTGCAATTATTTTATTGTGCATCTTTATTTCTTGTCCCATGATAAACATTTTTTTCTGATTCTTTTGTTGAACAGCCACTGATTAGGCCAGTACATTTGCAAAAAGTCAAAACTTAGTATAACCATTCAGGCTGTTTTTGAAAACTGGACAGCAAGGTGACGTTTTAATACAAGTTATCTAGTCTTCTATCAAAGCAAGTCTAGATGTTGCACTTGTCACCCTTGTTAATGTCTGTTGGTGATTCTGATCTATCCTAAACATTGTCCATTATTTAAAGTAGTTTACTGGATATGTGGATTGCCCTGCATTAGTGGATTTTATTTAATTGCAGTCATAAATAAATATACTTCCCTAGGTAAACACCTCAACAATTTATTCTTTGGTTGCTTGTATTAGATTCATTTCATTAGTAGATTAGTTTTCAGACGCTTCAAATATTTAAGCTTACAAATCTAAATTTTCAGACGCTTCAAATATTTAAGCTT
Organism: Erpetoichthys calabaricus; assembly: GCF_900747795.2. Taxonomy (NCBI): domain Eukaryota; kingdom Metazoa; phylum Chordata; class Cladistia; order Polypteriformes; family Polypteridae; genus Erpetoichthys; species Erpetoichthys calabaricus. The sequence goes on along the minus strand of NC_041396.2, from coordinate 260,446,001 downwards.
ACAAATCTAAACAAGTTTATGTAAAATTGTCCAGCTATTCATAGACCTCAATGTATCACTGCTAAAGTCTTTTATGATTTGTATCATTGTTGACCTTTATATCCATTTCATATAAATTAATACATTTATGTTATAGCTTTGTATTTAATGTTTTTGTTGCCCATATGTATATTAAAACTCTGAATTAGACTGCAGTAGTTTTCCCATATATTTTTGAAACAGTGTTTCTCTCCTATGTTGGTTCATGTTTTAACTGACAGAATAAACATCCAAATGATTACTGAATACAATACTATCAGTAGTATGAGCACTTTACAAATTGTTATAGCCTCTCATTCATTCAACAGTCCTTTGAAGATATCGATGGTGTCCCAGGGCCTGTTATATACAAATAGCCTTGAAACAACTGTTCTGCTGAGAAGAATAGCAGATGAGAATCAAGCAAGAGTCAGATTACAAAACTTTAGTCTGAAACAAAGCCAAGTTCATTAACCAAAAGTCAGATCGATGTGTTGTCAAGCCATAATCAAATACACCTAAAATCGTCAAAATTGAGAAGGCTATATTTCTCTTAACCAGGAATACTAAACAAAGTATACTCAAAAACATTTGTAACCTTGGATAATCAGGGAGTGCACAAATATTTTTTTTTAACTAAAACTGAAACAAAAACTAACATTAAAAATTAATTTAGCAGCTCCCCCAAAAATATTAAAATAGCACCTTCTCAAAACCACCATATAAAAGGCACCTCACCGATTTTATAGTGTACAGTACATTTGTTTGAAAGCTACTTGTAATCATAGCCACATGATTTGGATATATGATTGACTTTACACATTATTGGTTTTTGTACTATTAATGCACATTTACATACAGGACTGTAGATATGTTTAGCTAATTTCTTTACATAAACAAAACCCGATAAGGGACTATAGAGTGAAGAACTTAAAAAATGATGTGCATGTCTATTTTGAAAGTATTTTAGTCTCTGTTACCATTCTTTAAATGCCTTATTTTTACCATTAGTTTCTTTCAAAAATAAAGAGTAAAAATACATAGAGTAAGTGGATGCAGAGGATCTAATGTTGGCAATGTAAAAAGAAAATGAGAATGAGCTTTTGTGTAAATATAAATGAATCTTCTGGTTCATTAGATCAACATGTTAAAACTAACCAAAGTACTAAATTAAGCGGCTAACAAGTTTAATCAATTAAGTGCAAATTATCAGGGTACAGTTTGAGATATCCACTTGTATCTAAAGGTGAGAAACAGTCAATAATAAAGCATGCTACACTATGCAGACACCTGAGACAATGTCAGATAAATGTGTTGTAAGTCTTCTGTTAAACAAATAGTCCCTTAGTGGGAAAAACAACAGAAGACCACAGTGAGCCTAGCAAGATCTGAATGTTCTTGACAGTTATCCCAAATCAAGGACAATCTTTAAGAACAGCCAAAAGAGACTCCTATCCACATCAGAAGATATTCATACCATTTTGATTCAGGTGATGTTACTGTCTATGCCTGAAAAAAGCAATGTAAACTTAATAGAAATAGCATTCATTGCAAGTAACCAGAAGAAAAGTTTACTACGACAAAAAAATTGCAGTTGGTGCTTTTTAATTTACTACAATCCACTCTGGATGATCCTGTTTATGTTAGAAACTAAGATCTCTTAGTGGAAGAGTTGAGGGGTTTTTGACCATTACTAGAAAAATCCATATTTGACGAAAATACCACTTTCTACAACCAGCACAAACACATATAGCAATATCAAGCAGAGGGAAAGGAATGGTAGTGGTAGGTGCTTCTTTTCTGTCCGTAGACCATGCATTCACCATCAATGACTGAACAATAATATGAATTCATACATCTTGCAAAATAATGTGAAAATTACATCATGCCCTCTGTCTTGGAGTTGAAGAGGAACTAAATGTAGCTGTAGTGACGGTGATCCTAAATATTCTAGCTAATCAAACCAAAAATGTGTTGAGAAATACATTTTGTGTTTTAGAATGGCTAGGGAAAATACACAACCCAGAAGCAATATCTTGTCAATATCTGAAACAGTCTGTTCATTTAGGACTACCAGTAAATGTAGATCAGTTACAAAATTTCAAGCAGCATTGTTAGTCAAAACATTCTACCTCGCAGCAATACTATGGAATAAAAACTAAAACAGAAGAATTAAATATTAAACAAGGCATTTAAGGTTTATGTGTACATTTTTCTGTGTTCTTCTTGACTAAAAAGCATATGCAAGTATCATACCTGAGGAAAACACTGAATATATACCTACATCGACCTTTTCAAGGGGACAATTTAGAGAAGCAGTTTCTCCTGTTACATTCCTTCAAAAGATATTGGGAAATCTTGAAGCGTTGGAGAATATTCAAATGCAAAACATAAGATACCATAGTTATTAGTTATGCTGGTGTCTAAATTTTGCAAGGAGCCAGTGCTGTCATCTCTCAGTGTTAGATATCTGTTATATTCTGTGGAATGACTCAATAGGTGGGGAAGAAGTCTGAGATATTTATGAATGACTGTTCAAATGAATATTAATGCAGTGAATATTTCACAGGGCAGATGGGTGTATATTATTGTAAGGAAAAAATTATGGTAGGGTTTTTCTTCCCCTTTTAGAGGACAGTTGTACTCAGACGTGATATGTTAATTTGTTAAAATATTTGTAGCTGATTAGAACATTGCACTCCTGTCTTTCAGCTTTAGAATACAACCTGAATTCATGTTATCCTTTTGCAGGGGCTGCTGTTTATATTCCTGGTAGCTAAGTTAATCCTTTCTTTGCAATAATTTATACTCCTATACTCTCCACAAAAGGCCATTAGACCTGAAACTCCTGCATTTTGAACAAAATTATTCTCATTGGGCATAACTCTAGCTCTATGGATCCATCCCCTGCACTGTGTGTAGGTGTGTTTGTACTAGAAGCGTTAGCTGCATCACTAATGGGATATACACCTAACGTAATGTTTTGGGTAATAACGTGTTCCTGATATAAGTATTGAATTTCTTTGACAAATTAGTACTCAGTCAATAAATTACTACTCATAATTTGTGTATGTGATTTTAAGAATTACTAGATAGTTAATTATCTACCTGTAAATTGTATACTGCTGTGAAAACACCTTCTTTCAGGATAGTTTGTATAACTTATTTACTCAAATAATATGTTCATTTTAGTGGTTCCCTACCTATTTTACATGTATATAATTTTAATTTGTGTATTTTGTTGTTTTAACTTATCAAACAGGACCATGGATTGTTTCCCAAAGAGAAACAAGAGGAACTTCCGAGGCCGCCAATCAAAGCAATGGACTACTCTTCCTCAAGTGAAGAATCGGGTGAAAGTAGTGAGGATGAAGATGAGGATGGAGAAGAAAGGTCAGAAGAAAGTGCAGACCTTGGAAGAGATGGGTAAGAACTGGAATCTGTTGGGTTTATAAAGGGTGTATGGTGAACTTTGTTTAGATTATGATTTTTATGGTAAATCAGGCAGTCGTCCTCTTATGTCATTAAAACTTGGCTCAAATCATTTGCAAAACATTAAGAATTTCTCAGTTTATACTGAATCGCAGCAAGAGACTGAAAACCTATAAAGCTAGAATAATTAAGGGTTGCGATCTTCAGGTGAATTGTTTTCATATGTTTTCTATTGCTAAAACTTCTAATTTATTTAACCACATTTTACATATTTTTAGTTGTAGTGAGAGCATTTAAGTTGGTAAATACCATACTTGGTACTGATGCTAAACACCGATAGGGCAACAAATTTTAATATAGATAAAATGCAAAGTACTACACATATGTAGGAGGTGTATGATTATGAATTCAATAGGTAAAGTTTTGCATTAAATAAAAATACTAATAAAATGTTAAGACTATATTATTAAAGAAAATTATGTTCTAGCTTTATACTGTACAAGAAAGATGATATTGGGGTACTGTTTTCAATTCATGTTCCCACTAAATAATTAAAAAAAAACAGCCACCACCAAGTGCATTCCTAAGTTGTCAGGCATATCATGTTGTTTCTCTGTAGGTTAAGGGGAACTACTTTTGGATTCTATGGAAGGAGTTGAGCTAACTTCAACATATTTAAAGGCATTAATTGAATTGATCTAGCTGAAACTCTTCAGATAAGTAGTTATAAACATGCTTGTGCACTATTTGAAACAAAAGCGCCTGAATTGGATAATGAGAACAAAGAGTAAGCTCCAAAGTCATCAGCTTGAAGCACAGACTCTTGTAGCTTCAAAAATATCTTTTGATTAGTAATTGGGACAAGTTGGATATTAGCCATTCAAAGCTGAAAACACTAAATGTCTTCTGTGTTCGTATTTACTGTATTGTCGTTGCCTTACTTGTTGCATTGAGTTTGATTAGTCAAATGTCATAAAAAGAAACATCAAATTGTTAGTAATCTTCATAATCCAACAGATATCAACCAATTTAACAAAATTAGTCACATGTAAATGTTATAAAGATATGGAAAAAGATGATTCGTTGTGGCAACCCCTAACGGGAGCAGCCAGAAGAAGAAAAAGTAGTCACATGTACTGTAAATGTTAGGCTATGCCTGTCCTTCCTTTGATCAGTTTACCATTATGTTGTTTTTCAGTGTTGTCTGGGCATAAGGTCTTTTGATAGATAGATATTTTATTAATCCCAAGGGGAAATTCACAATATAATAATGATAATGATGCTCCTTCAAACTTTTTATTGGATGTGACATTTTAAAATTTTTGAGTTCCTTAGCTGCAGTTAATTCAGTCTTATTGATTATAATGCCACCATCACTGCTGTAGTGCTAATGTTCTTTCTCTTTTAAGTATACTGTACACACACTGGGTTTTTGGGACCCAACAGTCCTAGTAGCACTCATTACTCTCCTCAACCAATTTGTTTAGAAGCAATTGTAAAGGCAAACTTTTTGCTGGCTGTAAGGATTCATAAGAACATACACATAAACCTCTATAATACGTTTGGTGTACAACTGTTGTAGTTTTACCACTTTATTATGTAAAGACATAATAACAGAGCAACATGTAAAGTGTAATTACCAGATTTATTTCTTTGGTACTGCAGAATAAAGAACTGAACAGAGTTGACGTATTTTAAGACTTTTAAGGTAATAAGTTAACTGATGCAGTCTGTTACTTGTACATACTTTATGAGGAGTGACGCAATGGGTTTTTAAAAATACATTTCTCACAAATGTTGAACATCTTCACACACAGAACCTTGGTATTATGGCACCACTTATCCACAAAATCTTGTTAGGTTTTGAGCCTTTGGAGCAGTTCAGTTTCCACTCCACATTAGATAGATAGATAGATAGATAGATAGATAGATAGATAGATAGATAGATAGATAGATAGATAGATAGATAGATAGATCCATCCATCCATCCATCCATCCATCCATCCATCCATCCATTGATCGATCGAAGGGGAAATTCATTATTTAGGGAGCATGAAGTGAATTGAAATTGGTAATTTATATTTGTTTCATGTTGTGTATTTCTAAAAAATAATTGTGCACATCAGTTACTGAATTCTATTTTCTGATTTGTTTTTAGTACAAAAATGTATCGGACAACAATAGATTTCTTATCCTAAATCGTTTTCCTTTCATAATCTGTAGGCATGCAGTTAGCATAATTTAATTTAACTTGATCTGTATTAACCACTGCCTTTTATGATGTTTACTTAGTGATGGGAGTAATATTTATTCACATTGGTTTTTACACGATGCCAGTATGGATGTGATAGCACAAACTATTCCATGACCAAACCCTAAAAAAAAAAAAGTCTGATAAATTGTTGTTTTGAAGTTGGTGAGTTTTTCACACTATATTTTTGTTCTTGACCTTCTTGTTCCTGTTGTGTTGAGTAATTCAGTTGTTATAAAATAAACATTTAAGGTTTTGTTATGCAATATCTTGCAGGTTGCGAAAAAACAAAGATGCTGATACAGATAGCATTAACACAATGGTAGTTCATGATGACGAGGAGCCTTCTCTTGTTAACACTTCCAGCAGTTCATATGGAGATCAGACTATGGTCATGCAGCGGGTAAGAAAATGTTTCTGTCCAACTGTTGACTTTGAACAACTAGGAAATGTTTACCCCACAGTGATTTGGCTCTGGCAAGTATATGAGTGGAGGAAATTACCACTTTCCTCCACACAAAGGTGTTTTTACAGACATCTTTAACATCTCTGTCTAGCATTCTGTCATACCTACACATTTTAAGACTGCTACCATCATTCCTGTGCCCACGAAAACAACTGTAACCTACTTCAATGACTACTGGCCTGTGGCACCGACCTCTGTAACAACAAAATGTTTCAAATGCCTAGTCATTGGTCACATTAAAGCTAGCCTCCCACCTTCCCTGGACCATTAATAGTTTGTGTATTTTACCAATTGGTCCACAGATGACGTGATCACACTTGTCCTAGGATGTGTGCTTTTGAGAAACTTAAATTCTCCTAAACTGTGCCATGGCACAAGACTGCAAATAAAAGCTTTGCACAAAAATATAATTGAACCATGTATCTCTACTGCCTCTGGTCAGGGAAAAACTGTATTTATACTGCATATTCTTTTAATAAGTAAAAGCTGTGTAAGAACTGTTAGCAGCTCTTAATGCTTTTAAGAAAAATAAGTAACAAACCTTATTGTAATATAAACAGCCAAATAGCAGATCTGCTTACAAGACAGGCCTATGTGTCTCCATTTTTACACAAAAATGCAAAATTAGCATCTTACAGATATGCATATTTTTGTGTGTGGGTTTATTTTTTACACTCATTAGGAATTTCTTTGAATGTGTCTAAACATTGTTTGGTGGCTGTCATGGCATGTATGTATTGAAAAATTACCCAGTAAGATTTTGTATATATGATATCTAGCTTATTTGAGCACACTTGATTTAATAGTGCCCTATTTCAGCAGTTTTATTTTTTTTATTTTCTGGTTACTATTTTATGAACTATAAACGGTTTGCTTTGAACAGACTCAAATATGCATTGCAGTGATTATTCTGTAGGACTTGTTAAATATCTTCTGTTTAATATATTTTTTTAAATTAAGAACAGAGTGAATAATAAGCACATCAAATATTTTAAAAGATACAGCAGATACCCATTATACTACATTCCAGAGTTAAATTTACAAGTAAAGAACAATCTTAACTAATATCTGTAAAATTTACTCTTGGGTACCTGTTTAATATCTATTTAATGGAATATTGAATATTGTAGACACCTGAAGAAAAACGAAATCACAATGGATATACCAATTTACCAGATGTAGTCCAACCAAGTCACTCTCCAACAGATCCCAAAAGTCAAGGAGCCTCTCCTAACAAGGATGGCAGCTATGATGTAAGTAACCTTCTGTGTTATGTCATTTCACATGTCACTAAGCAGGTCTGTTCTTTCAGCAAAATATAGAAATCAACAATGTTTATTATTTATTATACTTATGCTGAACTACTATATCTTAAATTATTCCTACCCTAATTAAACTTTTATAAAACTATAACCCGTTTCACTCGCCAACCCCCAGGCGAGTGCTATGCACCAGCAACTGTGCGTCTCTACCGCTTGCGTATTTGGATTTCACTTTCACCGAACAACAAATCTTTTAATTCTCGTGGATGCGCCTCTTCATTGGGAAGAAACGCAACTTTTCCATGATGGCAACACGAATTAGATGATCTACAAGTCTCTGACTTAGTTTAAAGTTTACAATATCTAAATACTTCTGTCATATCACCAATGTCCTTATATTTGATCTCTTTTCGCTGTTCCTTTATTTAACCGAGTAATAATTTCCATTTGTTAGCGCTAATGTGATATTTACTCTGTTGCTTGAGATTTTTCGAATTTTAGTACTTTCATTATCTCTAACCTGCTCTGCATGTGTACCGCGCCAACGTTTTTGAACCTCTTTACGACGTTATACTTTGTCTTCTACTCTTTCTTTTATTTCCGCCCCCACTTGGAGCTGAGAGCGCAGGAACTGTGTCTGACAATAGCATTCACACGAATGAGACGTGAGTGGACCATGGGTGTGGTTGTAAATGTTTGAGAGGACAGCGGGTCAAATCTCTTGGCAAAAAGTTTCGTTTCGCGGGACCTGAAATTATCTCTCATGGGACTTGAAATTATCTCAGAGAGAGTCTTGTCTCAGGATTTCCTTTTATAATAGAGGGATTTGCAAAGTTTTAGAAATAATACGGACGTCTGGATCTATGGAAATACTTTCTTACAAAATATTAAATTCTACATGCCTTCAGTTTGCCATATTGTTACTGTTAATAGCTTTTTGTTACCATTATGAAACTATGCAATTCTGTGACAGTACTCACTTTAGGTCTGAGGTATTTGGTCCATTTTCAATGAATGATAAATGTAATATCCATCCATCCATCCATCCATTCTCTTCCGCTTATCCGAGGTCGGGTCGCGGGGGCAGCAGCTTGAGCAGAGATGCCCAGACTTCCCTCTCCCCGGCCACTTCTTCTAGCTCTTCCGGGAGAATCCCGAGGCGTTCCCAGGCCAGCCGGGAGACATAGTCCCTCCAGCGTGTCCTGGGTCTTCCCCGGGGCCTCCTCCCGGTTGGATGTGCCCGGAACACCTCACCAGGGAGGCGTCCAGGAGGCATCCTGATCAGATGCCCGAGCCACCTCATCTGACTCCTCTCGATGCGGAGGAGCAGCGGCTCTACTCTGAGCCCCTCCCGGATGACTGAGCTTCTCACCCTATCTTTAAGGGAGAGCCCAGACACCCTGCGGAGGAAACTCATTTCAGCCACTTGTATTCGCGATCTCGTTCTTTCGGTCACTACCCATAGCTCATGACCATAGGTGAGGGTAGGAACATAGATCAACTGGTAAATTGAGAGCTTTGCCTTATGGCTCAGCTCCTTTTTCACCACGACAGACCGATGCAGAGCCTACATCACTGCGGATGCCGCACCGATCCGCCTGTCGATCTCACGCTCCATTCTTCCCTCACTCGTGAACAAGACCCCGAGATACTTGAACTCCTCCACTTGGGGCAGGATCTCGCTCCCAACCCTGACAGGGCACTCCACCCTTCTCCGGCTGAGGACCATGGTCTCGGATTTGGAGGTGCTGATTCCCATCCCAGCCGCTTCACACTCAGCTGCGAACCGATCCAGAGAGAGCTGAAGATCACGGCCTGATGAAGCAAACAGGACAACATCATCTGCAAAAAGCAGTGACCCAATCCTGAGTTCACCAAACCGGACCCCCTCAACACCCTGGCTGCGCCTAGAAATTCTGTCCATAAAAGTTATGAACAGAATCGGTGACAAAGGGCAGCCCTGGCAGAGTCCAACTCTCACTGGAAACGGGTTTGACTTACTGCCGGCAATGCGGACCAAGCTCTGACACCGGTTGTACAGGAACCGAACCGCCCTTATATGGTCGAAGTTCTGCCGGAGGTGGGAGTTGAAGCTACTTCTGATAGGGGGCTCTGCCAGACGTTCCCAGCAGACCCTCACAACACGTTTGGGCCTACCAGGCCTGACCGGCATCCTCCCCCACCATCGAAGCCAACTCACCACCAGGTGGTGATCAGTTGATAGCTCCGCCCCTCTCTTCACCCGAGTGTCCAAGACATGTGGCCGCAAGTCCGACGACACGACCACAAAGTCGATCATCGAACTGAGGCCTAGGGTGTCCTGGTGCCAAGTGCACATATGAACACCCCTATGCTTGAACATGGTGTTTGTTATGGACAATCCGTGACGAGCACAGAAGTCCAATAACAAAACACCACTCGGGTTCTGATCGGGGGGGCCATTCCTCCCAATCACGCCCTTCCAGGTCTCACTGTCATTGCCCACGTGAGCATTGAAGTCTCCCAGCAGTACGAGGGAGTCCCCAGAAGGTATGCCCTCTAGCACACCCTCTAGGGACTCCAAAAAGGGTGGGTACTCTGAACTGCTGTTCGGTGCATACGCACAAACAACAGTTAGGACCCGTCCCCCCACCCAAAGGCGGAGGGAGGCTACCCTCTCGTCTACCGGGGTAAACCCCAATGTACAGGCTCCAAGTCGGGGGGCAAAAAAAATATACCCACACCCGCTCGGCGCCTCTCACCGGGGGCAACTCCAGAGTGGTAGAGAGTCCAGCCCCTCTCAAGGAGATTGGTTCCAGAGTCCAAGCTGTGCGTTGAGGTGAGCCCGACTATATCTAGCCGGAACCTCTCGACCTCACGCACTAGCTCAGGCTCCTTCCCCTTCAGAGAGGTGACATTCCACGTCCCAAGAGCCAGCTTCTGTAGCCGAGGATCGGACCGCCAAGGTCCCCGCCTTCGGCCACCACCCAACTCACACTGCACCCGACCTCCTTGGCCCCTCCCATAGGTGGTGAGCCCATGGGAAGGGGGACCCACGTTGCCTCTTCGGGCTGTGCCCGGCCGAGCCCCATGGGTGCAAGCCCGGCCACCAGGCGCTCGCCATCGAGCCCCACCTCCAGGCCTGGCTCCAGAGGGGGGCCCCAGTGACCTGCGTCCGGGCGAGGGAAAACGCCGTCCAAATTTTTTATTCGTCATAGGAGGTCTGTTGAACCGCACTTTGTCTCATCCCTCACCTAGGACCAGTTTGCCTTGGGTGGCCCTACCAGGGGCATAAAGCTCCGGACAACAGAGCTCCTAGTATCATTGGGACACGCAAACCCCTCTACCACGATAAGGTGGCGGTTCGAGGAGGGGTAAATGTAATATGCATGTAATAACATGCATTAAACAATGAATTATACTATGAAAGATCTGTACAGATCTGGGCATTGATGTAATGAAGCAATTTAAAATTCCATCGCCCTGAAAGGCATACACAAAAACTTTTATGTGGAGAACAGGTAATAATTTTGTTGTTTTCCAAGATTTAACAAAGTAACCTCAGTCACTTATCTTCAGTGATAGACTTAATATTAGATTCCCTGAAGCCTACAAAAAAAGTCATAATGCTGGGCCACCTTAAATTCCTTCGCTCCTCGTCATCAGCGTCTTTGTTTTGCAAATGTGTCAATCAGCACAAGCAGTAAGCAGCCTGCTATCCCATCCCCCACCGATGCTGCTGAAATTCTCCCAGCTGAGAAGAAGAGAAGGAGAGCAGGCTATATCTAATCTATTCTTCTAATCCCTATAACTATAAATATCAATGCAACAATAGGCTAAAATGCAATAACTCATGGGGAAATTTTAAACTAAGATTGAAACTGCCTCATTACCAGTTGAGACTATAAAATGACTTTAAAAACTCAGAATCAATGTCTCCATGATGGGACAGTTAACTTTGTGAGCTGGAATGTTAAAGGCCTGAATCACGAATTAAAGAGAAAGAAAGTATGCTCTCACCTAACAGGCTTAAACGCTAAAATAGTATTTTTACAGGAGACCCACTTACTAAATAAGGATCAGTTCAGACTACAAAAAGACTGGACTGGCCAGATGTTCCATTCTAGCTTTATAAAGAAAACTAGAGGGGTGGGAATTCTCATACACAGAACAGTTCCATTTGTAGCATCAGATGTAGTATCGGACCCCAAAGGGAGATATGTGATGGTCATGGGCAACTTGTATAACAGTAAAATGATTCTGATAAATGTTTATGCACCCAATGCTGATGATAAGGAATTCATGCAAAATCTATTTGCATCCATTCCCAATGTGAACACTCATAAAATTATAATGGCTGGGGACTTTGTGTTTTAAATCCACTCTTAGATAGGACTCCTGTGTCAGGGGGGACGATATCTAATACTGCAAAGACAATTACACAGTTTTTAAATGATCACAACTTATCAGACCCCTGGAGGTTTCTTAACCCAAACTCAAGAACATATTCGTTCTACTCACCAGTGCATTATAGCTACTCAAGAATTGATTATTTTTTTATAGATAATAATTTCTTGTCTACAATTAAATCATGCAAATATGACACAATTGTTATCTCCGACCATGCACCTCTAGTCTTGGAGCTAAAATCAATAAGCCCCTCACACTCACCTCGCAGATGGCGCCTTAACCCCCTTCTACTGGCAGACGAGAACTGCACAGAATTTATATCCAAACAAATCAGCTTCTTCCTAGAGACAAACACGCCCACAGAGGTCTCCGCAGGAACACTCTGGGGAAACTCTAAAGGCCTTCTTAAGAGGACAGATTATTTCATTTGTTTCCCACAGAAATAAATTAGAAACCAAGAAAATATCAGACCTAAGAAGCGAAATTACTAGAATAGATGAAGAACAAGCCAGGCGTCCAAGCGAAGCTCTTCACAGGAAAAGGCAGGCCCTGCATACAGAACTTAACATCTTAACAACTAAAGAAACTGAACAACTTATTTATAAGTCTAGACATCATTACTATGAACACGGAGAAAAAGCTAATAAGCTTTTAGCTCAACAAATTCACAAACAAGAAGTTCGCAATGCAATACCAGTAATCACCAACACGAATGGAGAAGAAATTATAGACCATAAAAATATAATGCACACATTTAGAGATTATTATAAATCTTTATATTCTACTGAGCTCAAAGAAGACAACACACAATCTAATGCATTTCTGGATACAATACAGACACCACAAATAGATGCTTTAAGTGCTGAGGAACTGGATAAACCTCTAACGCTAACAGAATTACTAGATGCTATAAAGTCACTACAAAGTGGGAAATCAGCAGGCCCTGATGGTTACCCCGTAGAATTTTATAAGAAATTCTCCACTCAGCTAGCTCCCCTCTTATTGGCAACATTTACAGAAGCTAGAGACAACCAAATACTACCTCAAACATTTCGACAAGCATTAATCACCGTCTTTCCTAAACAAAATAAGGACTTGTTACAATGTGCATCATACAGACCAATTTCACTCCTGAATAATGATAAGATACTCTCAAAAATTCTAGCTAGAAGGATGGAGAAAGTGCTGCCCTTGGCAATATCACAGGATCAAACTGGATTTATTAAAGGCCGACATCTATCTTCCAATCTCCGACGCTTGTTTAATGTTATATATTCACCAGCAAAATCAAACACCCCAGAGATATTACTATCATTAGACGCAGAAAAAGCATTTGATATGATTGAATGGAACTACCTTTTCACTGCATTGGAGAAATTTGGGTTTGGCCCGAATATTTGTGCATGGATCAAACTACTGTATACCAATCCAGAAGCTTCAGTTTGTATTAATAACATTTGCTCAGACTACTTTAAGCTAGAACGTGGCACCAGACAAGGATGTCCCTTGTCGCCACTGCTGTTTGCAATCGCCATTGAACCACTGGCGGTTCACTGCCGAAATTCTTATCAAATAAAGGGGATTGTCAGACTGGAACAGAAAATTTCTCTATATGCAGATGATATGGTTTTATATATATCAGACCCAGAAAACACTGTCCCTGCAGTTCTAACAGCACTAACAGAATTTCAAAAGATATCTGGTCTTAAAATTAATCTGAATAAAAGTATACTCTTTCCAGTGAATTCACAAGCATATAATATCAGATTGGACACCCTACCTTTTACCATAGCAGATCAGTTTAAATACCTAGGTTAAATATCAAAAGTAAACATAAAGCTCTTTATCAACAAAATTTTGCCTTCTGTATGGAAAAAATTAAACAAGACCTGGATAGATGGTCAACCCTTCATCTCACTCTAGCCGGAAGAATTAACGCTGTTAAGATGAATATCCTTCCTAAACTTCTTTTTTTATTTCAAAACATTCCAATATATATCAATAAATCATTTTTTAAGCAATTAGATTCAACAATAACCTCATTCATTTGGAACTCAAAACACCCATGTATCCGAAGAGCGACCCTACAAAGACCTCAGGCAGAAGGTGGCATGGCTCTACTTAATTTTCAGTTTTATTACTGGGCAGCAAACATACAAGCCATTAAAACCTGGACACAAATAAATGAACATACACAGGCCTGGTCCGCAATAGAAATAAAATCCTGTAGTACTTCTTTATACTCCCTGCTGTACTCTCCAATAAATGCAAGTTATCGCAAATATACTAATAACCCAATTGTGCTTTATTCACTTAGAATATGGAACCAAATTAGAAAGCATTTTAAGATGGAAAATCTTTTATCGGTGGCAGCTCTGCAAGAAAACCACCTCTTTCAACCCTCGCAAACATATCCAGTTTTTAATACCTGGAAAAGTTTTGGGATTAAAATGCTCAGAGATCTTTATATAGACAACATATTTGCATCTTTTGAACAATTATGTTCCAAATTCAACCTCCCAGCTACACATTTCTTTCACTATCTTCAAATTAGAAATTTTGTTAAACAGAAATTGCCCGATTTTCCCCACCTCGCACCCTCCACAATGCTGGAAAAAATACTGCTCAATTTCGAGGAATTAAACACCATTTCCGCATTATATAAAATCCTATTAGAGTCCCTACCTTTCAAAGATCCAAGAGGACATTGGGAAGAAGATCTCTTAATCAATATATCAGAAAAGTAGTGGAAGGTAGCAAAGCAGAGAATTCACTCGAGCTCCATATGCGCAAAGCATAGAATTATTCAACTAAAAATTATGTATCGAGCTCATCTGTCTCGCTTAAAACTGTACAAAATGTTTCCAGGGCAAGATCCAACCTGTGAACGCTGCAACCAAGCTCCTGCCTCACTGGGTCACATGTTCTGGGTCTGCACCAAATTAACATCATTTTGGACAAAAATTTTTAAGTGCCTTTCAGACAGCCTTGGGGTCACAATCCCTCCTAACCCATTAACAGCTGTGTTCGGGGTTCTTCCAGACGGACTTGAAGTGGAAAAGGATAAGCAAACGGTGATTGCATTTACTACACTTTTGGCACGCAGACTTATTCTGTTAAATTGGAAGAATCCTAACTCTCCTCTGATAAGTCAGTGGGAAACCGATGTTTTATATTATTTGAAATTGGAAAAAATCAAATTCTCAGTTAGAGGATCTGTACAAAATTTTTTCAAAACCTGGCAGGATCTGATCAATATTATTTTAGAATAAGAGAAATAACTATTACCGCATTTAATTCCCTTCTCCATCTCTTAATTACATATATATTTATTTCTCCCTTTCCTTTGCTTATTGTTGTCTTATTAAAAAGCCCTAAGCAATTCTCCTTTAGCTAAGCTCTCCTTCTCTGGGGTGGGGTCTGATTTGTCTTTAATTTGTTTGGTTATAAATTGATCTATTTGTATGGAATGATTACAATAAAAATTAATAAATGAAAAAAAAAAAAAAAAAAAATTCTCCCAGCTCAAGTCTGCTTATCTCAGAGTGAGGTGCCTGGAATTGTACAGGGTAAATAATATATCGTTATTTGGAATACATACATTTCCTGTGTGTTTCCTGTCACAAGGATCTGGATAAATGTAGGATGATAGGAAATATGAGGCAAGAAATCTTGAACACATAACTAAAACAGAGCTTTTTTTCATGTTATAGTTCAAATTAATAAAATGTGTTCATGAAATGTATAATGTGTGGTTTAACAAAACAAGTGCGCCTATATTCAAGAATATAACCAAAGAAAAAGAAATTATTCCATTTACATGTTGCCATTAATATGTAAAAACCAAAGTCCATTTATCAATTGCATGGGTGGGTTAGAGGTAAGAATGGCTGTTTCTAAATCAAGAGGTTGCTAGTTCGATCCCAGGTCCTCTCCCCATTTTCCGTTTTGAGTAGTGAGCTGCTGTTATTACTATTATATAATAAAAACCTACATTTGATTTGAGTATGTAACATCCATCCATCCATTATCCAACCCGCTGAATCCGAACACAGGGTTACGGGGGTCTGCTGGAGCCAATCCCAGCCAACACAGGGCACAAGGCAGGAACCAATCCCAGGCAGGGTGCCAACCCCCACCGCAGGACACACACAAATACACCCACACACCAAGCACACACTAGGGCCAATTTAGAATCGCCAATCCACCTAACCTGCATGTCTTTGGACTATGGGAGGAAACCAGAGCGCCCGGAGGAAACCCACGCAGACACAGGGAGACCATGCAAACTCCATGCAGGGAGGACCCGGGAAGTGAACCCAGGTCTCCCAACTGCAAGGCAGCAGCGCTACCCACTGCGCCACCATGCCGCCCGAGTATGTAACACCCGTTGTAAATTTTTGATACTTGTAAAAGTTATTTTTTTTTATTCAGTTTTATCCTTTCAGTCACATTCATGTGGTACAACTAAGTAACTTGGCTCTGCCTCTCTGAGTCGATGGCATTTATCTCCATTCCTTTAACAAGAGCAGCAATAACCACAGTTGGTGCGGTGGTTGATGCCTGCTCAGAACTATTTATTGTACCGGCAATCAAAGATATGGTGACTGCTATCAGACTATCATGCGGCATTTGCCCTTTAACAACAAAGACATCCATGCAGAACGTGTGAAAACTACAGATGTGCAAGTGCAATGCTACTCCTTATTTAGGAAAAGATCCCAGTCGTCCCACGTGAGAAGGACTTTCTGAGACTGTGGTCATAAAGCCGTTTCTGGACAAAGACAGAACCGTAACAACAGGCAACTTCTTCACGTTGCTTTCGCTGGCTGCTAAACTGTTGCACTGCAACACAGCTCTGCTTGGCACCATAAAATTGGACAGAAGCTTCCACCTGCAGCCAAAGTCACTTTAGTACTAACAGTGTATGTCCCCAAAAAGAAGACGTCTGTCTACATTCACAGTACCATGCACCATAACACGAATATTGGACAAGATCGGGGGGAAAAAAATTACGTTCAAATGACAACTCATGTTCAAATGACATAGCGTTTTCAAATAATTGCATTTTCATGCATAGATGGATGTGTGCGTGCATGGTTGAGGCAGGAAAATATTTGATATCCAAGTGGTTACTGGAATATAAAAAACACTTTCACAGAGGTATAATGAAACAAGTGTGCCTTTATTCAAGCATAAAACTGAATAAAAAAAATTACAGTTAAAGTTATAGACTCAAATCAAACGAATATTTTTATTATATAATAGTAATTATAACAGCAGCTCACTACTCATAATGTTAAATACGGGAAAGACCTGGGATCGAACACGCAACCTCTTTATTTAGAAGCAGCCATTCTTACTTCAACATCAGCCATGGAATTGATATTTGCGCTTCGGTTTTTACATATTAACAGCAACATGTAAACTGAGTAATTTTTTTATTCAGTTATTTTTTAATAAAAGCACACTTGTTTTGTTATACCTTTTGTGAAAGTGTTTATTTGATATTTGGTATTTGATATTTCACATATTATACATTTCATGTCAACATTTTTTAAATTTTTACTTTAACATGATAAAGTTCTGTTTTAGTTATGTGTTCAACGTTTGTTGCCACGCATTTCCTATCATCCTACATTTACCCAGATCGTTGTAGACATGGAACATACATGACATGTATGTATTCCAAATAACAATATATTATTTACCCTATACAACTCCAGGCACCTCACACCCAGATAAACAGACTTGAGCTGAGAGAACTTCAGCTGCGTCAGTGGGGGGGGGGGTTTGTTATAGCAGGCTGCTTGTGCTGAATGACACATTTGCTAAACAAACACGTTGAAGAAGAGGTGCAAAGGAATTTATGGTGGCCCAGCATTACAACTACAATCTAATAGGCTTCAGGGATTCTAGTGTTAAAGAGCATGGCAGTGTTATAAGCTGTTTTCCATATCTCAAATCACCAGATCTCAGCAAGACTAGATACTCATTAACACTTTGGGAGAATTGTTAGAGGCATTGTTTTCTTCCACTGTTATAAAACTACATTTTTCATTGAAGAATGGCATTGCGGCCATCAATTGTTTCTAGGAACTTGCCGAATTTATGCCCTGTTGCAGTGAAGTTGTATGGTAATTTAGTGGTTGATTAATTAACTTTTAATATAATTTGCAAAGGTGTGTACCTTATCCTGTCAGGTATTTGTAACTTTGTATGCATTTTCTAACATAACATGTGGTGGTTTGTGCTGCCATGGAATTACTTCATAGCAGGGAATGGTATACTGACTAATTTATTTCACTTGCTGTTCCACTCTCCGATTTGTCATTTTGCAGTCACGTGGCCTTGTTAAGGCCCCAGGCAAGGCGTCATTTACCACATTTGTGGATCTCGGAATGTACCAGCATCCAGGTGGAGCTGGGGGTAAGTTAAATTCATCATACTAAGCAAACACATATTCAGTAGAGCATTATTTTTTTTTTAATGCACTAAAGGAAAATAAAGTCTTGCTTGATTTCTTTATCAAACATAGTCAAAAGCTCAGTATGTTATATAACCTAAAAGAAGTCAAGTTGTTGTCCTTAAATGATTGTTCTGATCAGGTGGGAGCATCTCAGAAAGCACATGATAAATTTTGGATGGGTACTTTCATACAGCCTTAATGGCATTTATTAAATATTTTCTGTACTGTATGTATAAACTCAAATGGGCTTTTTAACTCTGTGCTAAAGCAATGCAGTGTTAGCAGGTTGTAGTTTCTGAAGCAGTTCCAGAACAACCTGACTTGTCAAGGGACAGTTCTTTTTTTGAAAGAAGTACTTTCCCGTATATGTAATTTACTTTCAGGCAGAAACCAGTGTTTGCTTCTACCAGTACAAAATCCTTTATGCCATACTTTGTGTGCTTGTCTGGCATATATTTGCAGGAAAAAAAGGCGTTCCTTGTATTTTATCATAGATTTGTCCACAGATAAATCACGGCCAGGCAGATAAAATTGTTTATATGTTAATTCCACAATGTCAAGCAGGAGGTGAACTTTATACATGGGGTTATAGCCTGGCTCACCCCTTGGGATTTGCTTCTGGTTATCACAGAAGTGAATAAAACTTTGCAGTAGCACGTACCTATCACACGGCATAACCTGTCCAAAGCCACCAGGGGAAAAAGCACGTTTGGACCAATGCTCCCTGAAGTTATATCACCAGTCTAGTCCCATCTCTATTTGTAATGCCACAAAGCGCCCTTCATCTTGTCTTTTGTTGTGGGTTTCCACTTTCAAAAACGAGAATGCGGTGAAAGCACATCCCGCGATTCAAAAAAATTGCTCTGCATACCTGTTTGTCTCGTCTGACAGTAGCTGAAAAGCAACATCAGGAAAGAGCAGCCTGAAGTAGTCCAGTGCCTGGTAATCTGTCGAGTCCAACAGCAAGCCATGCTGTCTTGTGAAGTCCGGTAGCCAGTTTGGCTCCCACGGATCAATGTCTGGGTATTCCTCCCACATGAACCTTGCCGTAGGTGCGTCGGCTACGCAAATGCACTCAGCTGGCAGTTCCTCACTCTCTCACGCTCGATTTCCTGATCACTGTCAACAAAATCAGAGTCTGACTCAGCGATAATGTGCAAAACATCGTCTACTGAGTATTTTCTTTTCTGCACTCGCTTCGCTCCCTCGTGAGATGTCGATGCCATCTTGCCTTTGTTTACATTTCGTAACTCACGCACACGCAAGGATTAGATGCTGAGTCAATGAGTCTAACATTTCTTAAACCAAAGAGGGGGATGCCTGTGACATAACAGTGAGTTTTGTTGCTTTTAACAGCTGATTGTCGCCCTCTACCCCTGCATGTCGACTTTTGTCGACATGTACCCTTAACCCCTCCTGTCGATAAAAGTCGACATCCATCCTAAAAGAGTTAAGCGTTTTCAATTTCTCAAGTGCAGTAGGTGAAGTCCTGCTTCAGAGCCAGTTTCCATTGCTTGATCTATTATGTCATTCACATACCTCCAAACATACATTTGTGGCTAGTGAGCCCATATATTGGCTTCATGC
This sequence comes from Erpetoichthys calabaricus, assembly GCF_900747795.2. Taxonomy (NCBI): domain Eukaryota; kingdom Metazoa; phylum Chordata; class Cladistia; order Polypteriformes; family Polypteridae; genus Erpetoichthys; species Erpetoichthys calabaricus. The sequence continues at coordinate 260,426,127 of NC_041396.2, read as the reverse complement.
TGTTCCTTCAGGTTGAGCCTGACCCTGCCCTCAGGTATTTGCTGGCAATAGGACATGAATGTGAATATCCCTGCTCCAGCTAAGGTTTGCTTTTGTTTTTAATAAACTTATTAATGTCATATTTTTTTGGCCCCTTGGGATTTTTTTTCTTCCTTGGGTAAGTTTGCCATTTGAGACTATACCAGGATCATACAGCTACCTCCAAAACAATTCAAGGGAACATGAGCCCTACCATTATTGCAAAGTCAGGGTCCTAGGATTAATGGTTGTATTCCATGCAATACAGTGTTGTTTCATTTAACGTTTGGTCTGACTTACTTTTTGTTTTATTCAAGGTTTAATCTGAAAGTAGTCCAGTTGTTTTGATTTTAATATAATCAACATATTGCTTGTCTGCTGAGCATTCTGTTATACAAGTGGGAGGCCTACAGAGGTTGTTGCTTATTAAGTGTCATCTTGACTTGCATATCTTAACCACAGTATTTGAACAGATTTAAAATATTTTGGTGTAAGAAAGCAAAATCTTAAGGAGAACAAATTTGGAGAAATATCTTGCTACTGTTTATACAATTATTTGTTTCAAGTCTGTTTTAGCTGAAAGTAAAGTACTTGCAACCGAAACTTACATGAAACTTAGAGCTATGGGGTTCTTCTGTAATAAATTTGAAGAGTCTAGTAGCTGCTCCATGAAACATTTAACATTTGTGTATGGTTATTTTAGGCTTTGTTCCTGGTGATTGCTCCCGTTTTGATCAGCTGAAATTTGATGTGCGCAAAGGATCTGTGGTGAATGTGAACCCTGCAAACCCAAGGCCTCATAGTGACACACCAGAGATAAGAAAATACAAGAAGAGGTTCAACTCAGAAATTTTGTGTGCTGCTCTATGGGGTTAGTATGCACAATAGATGTATGATTTATGTATTGCTAGTGCTAGTAAATGCCAATTGTGTTTTTTCTTATGACATCTTTCTTCTTTTATCCCACCCATCTTGAAAATATGTTAATACAGTATATAAATTCGATGTTGTGTTGGTACAGTGTATTGTAAACAAAAATTCTTTTGTTAATGCTTATGGCTTATTTTCTGAAAAGGGTCCATTTCATTTGATTAAATTTGAGAGCAGCTAAGTTGTAATAGTTTCATCTTCTCATTTACCCATGACGGTCTTGTGTAAACCTTCTGCTGTGTAATGTTATTTTAGCTTGCTTCTCTGAAGCAGTCACAGTGAATTTAGATAAAGATTGTAATTTTAATGTAAAAGAGCATATAAGCAAAGTGCAGCTGTGATAACTGCCTTTTAATAAACCTGCACTACTAGTGATTTTATTTTACTACTTCACTGCCTTCTTTACCTCTCAGGCACTTCCAAACTTTTTTATACATTAAATTAGTTTGCCGTTAATTTCCAACACAGGCCTTTTATGTACGGAACTTATGCATTGTTTGGCATTGTTTATTGCATTAACAATATTGATAATACATTAATTAGTACTAGAAAACTTATTTTACTACTCTTATTTTGAGTACAAAGCAAACTAGGCTCAGTTCCATCAATTGATTAATCTTTGTGTGCTCCTTATGCAAAACAACCTGCATACTGTATATAAATACTATAAGATAGAAGTTGCACCACATCCAATGTAATTAACACCTCATTTATGGTGAACACTGAGACTTTCGTCCCATTATTAAATAAAGTTAATTTCCAAGAGGTGTATGGAGATTTTTGTTCTTGTAGTTATGAAGAAAGTTAATTTTTTGTGGTTACGAAAGATCTAAAGCTGAGGCAAGGATTTCCAACATGCTAGTATCACTTCCCAAATAAATGCTTATGTATTATTTTGAATACATTTCTAAAATGCTTGTTTGTTGTGACTCTGTATTTAGCATTGTTATTTTGCTTTTCCTTCAGCATGTTAAGTTAGTTGCACGTGCTAAATAAGTAGTATGTATATGTATGAGTTCTTTATAATGGACTGATGTTCTCTAACCAGCTACAAAACATGAGCTGGTTAAGAAGGTTAAAAAATGATTGAACATAATCTGTTTATGCTTTGTTAGAAAACTAATAGATAAGCACATTAAAAGCAGCTTTTTATTGATGTAATTTTTTTAAACATTGTGTTTGTGTGTTGGATCAGGAGTGAATTTATTGGTAGGCACAGAAAATGGGCTCAAGTTGCTAGATCGCAGTGGACAGGGAAAGGTGTATGGCCTTATCAACAGTCGACGGTTTCAGCAAATGGATGTTCTTGAAGGACTAAACTTGCTAATAACTATATCAGGTACAGTATGCAGAACACATTTTACCAGATTAAAATCTATGTACTACTTTTTTTCCTGTTAAATTACATACTTCTGTAGGTTGGGCTTTCAGACTGTATAAGAATAATAATTTAATTTGAGTCCAGTTTTGGTTGGTTGTTTTCCCAAGCTGAAAAAGTGTACCTTTAAAGGAATTTTTCATATTTTGTAAGTATCCAGCTTATTTTGGATGCCATTATTAGATTGATATAATCTAGAATTCATACTTAAAACATGTTTGTACAACATGGTGATGATATGGTTAATAGCTTAATTCTGCTGCCCCACAGCTGTTTAATCCAGGGTTCAAATTCTAGCTAGGGCACACTTTGTTTGGAGTTTTCTTTTTCCCTGTATCTGCATCTCCGCAATGTGCTAGTTTTCTTGTACAGGGTTGTTTTCTGCTTTGTACCCAACCCTACCAAGACAGGCCCTGGCCATCTTGTCATTGAACTGAAATAAATGATTAATTATGAGTTAGAAGGTGAACATATTGTAAATATTTAACTTATTTTGTGTTTATTAAATTTTAGTCTTGTAGTCTATTTAGTTAAAAAAAAAAATGCCAGTATTTTTGTGCAGACTTCTAATAACTTAAATATTTATATTATTTAGGTACTCATATTTGCTTAAGAAATGCTTCTGTTTGTGTTTTACTGTTGTGCAAGTTTTGTTTATACTTATTAATAATGTAAACTGTACTTGATGAATCCTAATGTTGGTTTATCCTTTTGGAGTATATATAATATCTCATTGGAGCCGATATGTTTTGTGCAGTGTTTCTCTCTCTTTTTTTTTTTTTTTTTTTTGTTAAATTTTATGTATAATTGTTTATTTGGGTGCCTTATTGTGGGTTGGCTTTTTCCTGGTGATGGGCTAGGCTCTTTATTTTGTGACACAGATCTGAGTTAAACAGGTTTGGTAATAATTGTTGGAAATTGTTTGTAATATCGACTCAGATTGGCATTTTTGTAATAAGTAAATAATTTTGTATTAGAGTTACTTTTTTTTCCCGTCATTCAAGGCAAGAAGAACAAGCTGCGTGTGTATTACCTTTCCTGGTTGAGGAACAAGATTTTGCATAATGATCCTGAGGTTGAAAAGAAACAAGGATGGACTACTGTGGGGGAGATGGAAGGGTGTGTGCATTATAAAGTGGGTGAGTGTGCGAAAGTGCATAGTATTCAATTCACTTCTTATTAAATAACCTCCAACTACTCATCTTGGTCCATTTGCACTGTTAAAAATGGTATAAATGCATGATTGTGGTTAAACACAGAAGTACTATATATTGTGTTGTATAGTTTAATTATTGTGTACATGTCCTTCTTAGGTTGGCATATGCTGGATTTATGTCCAAGTGTCTGTTGATGGCGTTTTCATCTGATAGCCAAGACTCGGCCAACTCTCTGGCGCTTTTAGTACTGGCCTTAAATTTTACTTTTACGTTGTCCCAGTTAAATGTGTGTCCTGTCGATTTAGTATGTGCGTATATCAAAGATAGTGCGTCCTTTCTTCTGACGGCGTTGCGATGTTCCTGTACACGTGTTGAGATTCTTTTTGACGTTTGTCCTATGTATACCGCTGAGCAAGAATTGCATGGAATACTATAAACTGCGTTTCGTGTTTCGGCTGTTGATTTCTTGTTTTTAGCATTAAACAGGACCATGCGCAGATTGTTGGTGGGTTTATGTGCTATTCTGATGCCCCACTTGGTCAGGGTGCGTGCCGTGCCTTCTGACACATTATGGTGATACGGGAGTGAATGCCAGGTGGGGTGGGGGTTCTGATTTAAGTCGATTGTATGCTGATTCCTTTGGCGTCTGCTGTGTAGACTCCGATTAATGAATGTTTTTGATTATCCGTTCGAGGTGAAAAGTTGGAAGAGAGAGCGTCTCTCATTAATTTTTGTTTCCTTGGTATTACAATGCGTGTGGACTCGTTTAAATAGGGTTTTCACGCAGCTCCGTTTATGAGATACCGGGTGGTTGCTGGCGAAGTGTAGAATCTTGTCTGCGTAGCATTGTTTGCGGTAAACACTTGTGGTCATTTTGATGTAAATGTCCAGGAAGCTGATATGTTGGTTGATTTCTTTTTCCATTGTGAACTGGATTACACGGAATATTGTGTTAATATGATTATAGAACTCATTCAGCTGGTTCTTTCTTAATATGACGAATGTGTCGTCTACATAGCGTATCAAAATTTTGGGTGTAATCTGGGATAAAGCTGTGTTTTCAAATCGTTGCATTACCAGTTCAGCTAGGAGTCCAGATAACGGTGATCCCATTGGCATGCCTTCTTTCTGTGTGTAATACTTGCCGTTGAAATGAAAGTGAGTTTTTTGGCAAAGTGATATTAGGTGCATTATGTCTTTGATGGACAGTGCCTTTGATTCGTGTAAGTCTAAGCATTATCCTCTGATGAAGACCCGTGATAGGGGTTGAAAGCTCAGGAATAAAACTATTTTATGATACGTGATTCGTTTTTTCTCCCTTCGTGGATCTCCAACTGCAAATATGCAAATCGTATCACAGACCTTCTCTTCCATATATATATATATATATATATATATATATATATATATATAAATAAAATAGTTCAGTCAAAATATTTTTAAATACTTAATTTCTTAAAGCATCCAAAATTGTACTTGTAAATTATAGATCCATATTGTAACTCTCCTACATGAAGTGGCTACCCAGCACCACACTATTGACATGACGCAGAGGTTTGATGGTGCACTTATATAGGCACTGGCACATCTAGTTTTGGTCCGGGAGTTCAAAAATCACTGGCAGTGAACAGAGAAAGAGATGAAATGCAATAATTGCAACTATTCTTTAAAGAAAAATACTGTAAGTCTCCGTTGTAATTCTGCCAAGAGAATGCTTTGCTTAAATATCAAGTCTTCTGTCTTTATTTGAATGATGCAACTAATGAGGCTTCAAATATTGATAGCTAAATCCTTTTTGGAACTAACATCAAAAGGCTATACTTATAACAGTTTTATTTATCCTTGAACCTTTAAGCTGACCTGTATCTTGAGATTTAAGTGTACGCTCTCATTTAGTCCTTAATGATTCCTCTGAGTCATTGAGGAAACTGGAAGGTTAAGTCATCTATATCAAAAGCACAGATCTGAAGTTACATGTAAATATAGAAGAACTGGTATAATCGTTTAAGAACTTGAAAAATGGCAATACTAAATAGTTGCACAAGAAATATTTTTCTTAATGAATATTACTTTAAAGTAGATGTTAATAAAACAATGCAGTAAAGCTGAAAATGAGACAGAAAATACTTTCATGTACTTTATACTGTGTGCACATATTGCAAATTTGTTTTTTGTAGTATATTTTATGCAAAAGTTATTTCTAGCATTATGTTGCATGTTCTGTATTCATGTACACCGCATTCTGATGTTGTGTAGCGTTTAATTAAAAATAAGTTAATTGAATTTGTGTTCAATACGTGACCAGACACATTTCTTTTAGATAAAATTTTTAGACCTACTTGTAACTTGCAGCTAATTAGTTTATTTCCAACCACATTGTTTTCAGTATGTTTTTGTATAGCAGTCTTAATTAAGTACAGGTTCAGACCATATGCATATAGTTTGTTTCCTTAAAGGGTAAGTGTCCTGCCCTCTGCCTCAAGCGCCCTGCCTGAGTCGACAGTCAGATAAACTCTCTTCCAATGACCACACAGACAAGAGTTTTCCGTTTGCTTTCTTTACTGAAGCCAGTTGGAATAGGGTAAAACTACAAATAAATCGTAAATACAATGTGAGAATTACTTATTCTTTACAAACATATAAAAAATAAATAAATAACTTCACTTGAATGACAAACATCTGTGCACACTGGCAAAGCTGTTGAAGTCCTTTTATAGTGCAGTGAAAACTTATAACAGCGGAAAGTTGCTAGAACCTTTTAAATACTTCTTTAACTCTTTTAGGGCTAATTTTTTGTTTCTTTTCTCCCAGGGCTGAGTATTTTTCCAAAAACTAACATTTTTTAAAAAAGAACACAAAGCAATTGTTTAACATATCAAATCAACAGAAAATATTTACTTTTGACAAATGTTACTGTCTTGCATGTTGTATGAGCCTGCATACTCTATGATTTCACATACATATCACATACATTTTACACAGCAAAGTCTGATCTCGCTCAAAGCAGCCAATTTCAGTCATTGCCACATTGCACTCCTTACAATATGTGTTGCTTTGGTGCCTATTTTTCAATTGTCTGTTGCTGCACTTTCTAACATATATTGTTAGTGTGTACTGTAGAGAGACAAGTCACCCATTTGCCATCATGCCATGCCACTGCCACCAAATTTTCTGCCTGCATGAAAACCGTATTGTCACCTCTTTTCATCTTCTGAAACTTTATGAACTTTATGTATGTCATTATAGCCTGGCTCACCCCATGGGATTTGCTTCTGTTTATTACAGAAGTGAATAAAACTTTGCAGCAGCACGTACCTAAGCCACCAGGGGACAAAACACGTTTGGACCAATGCTCCCTGAAGTTATATCACCAGTTCTGTCCCATCTCTATTTGTAATGCTACAGCGCGCTTCATCTCGTCTTTCGTTGTGGGTTTCCACTTTGAAAAACGAGAATGCGATGCAAACGCAGCCCGCGATTCAAAAAAAATCTCTGCCTACCTGTTTGTCTCGTCTGACAGTAGCTGAAAAGCAGCATCAGGAGAGAACAGCCTGAAGTACAGCAGCTGGTGATCTGTCGTGTCCAACAGCAAGCCATGCCATCTTGTAAACTCCGGTAGCCAGATCGGCTCTCAACGGATCAATGTCTGTGTATTTATCCCATGCGAACCTTGCCGTAGATGCATCGGCTGCGCGAAGGCACGCAACTGGCAGCAGATTCGCTGGCGCGGCATCGGCTGGTGTCTGATCAGCTGATGCCTGCTTCTAACTCTCTTGCTCGATCTCCTGATCACTGCCAATAAAGTCCGATTCTGAAAAATCAAGAGTCCGACTCCGCGATAATGCGCAAAACATCGTCTGCCGAGTGTTTTCTTTTCTGCACTTGCTTCGCTGCCTTTTCACATGTCGGTGCCATCTTGCCTGTTTACATTTCGCAACTCACGCACACGCAATGTTTATTTGCCGAGTCAATGAGTCTAGCATTCCTCCAAGCACAGAGGGAATGCCTGTGACGTGACAGTGAGATTTGTCGCCATTAACAGCTGATTGTCGCCCCCTATCCCTGGATGTCGACTTTTGTCGACATTCGCCTTCAACCCCTCCTGTCGACAAAAGTCGACATCCGCCCTAAAAGAGTTAAATAACTTTAAATACTAAACAGATTCACAAACATGCATCAAAACAGAGAATTAAACATCTATAAACATTTCTACGTACCGACAATGCCTTTAAAGCCAAACTGAAAGTTCAAAGCAGGAAGTGAGACAAACATGTGCTCTCTGTTTTGTTTTTACTCTCTGGGGCCAGCTTTATGACATCATCGCCCAATGACAGGCTGTTCCTCAAGTATAGGAATGTTGAATTTCACCACTAGATGGTGCTAATCTTAAGCCTCTCCTACTTCAACCCTTAACTAGAACAGCACAGTAAGTTTTAGTATTTTTCAAGTCAGTTATTTTTTTCCATCAACGTGGTATTTATGCATTTGCCATGGAAAATTGTGTTCTAATGTTAAGCATTTTCTGTTAAAGAATATTTTGTCCATCTGGGCATTATATAATGGAAGCTATGGGGCATGAAGCACCATTGTAAAATAAAAGCTTAAAAACCTACCGAATATGTCCTTTATTCAAGCCAAGAAAGTTATTGAACATTGATCATTGTCTTGTGATTGCATACACATTGTGAAAAAGCTTATACATGTCATTTTCGAACAAAAAAAATGCCAATATTACGAGATTTAGCTGTTTTAAAAGTAGACTAGCTATGTACGCTCCCTCAGTGCTTGCCTTCTTCCACAACAGCTTTCCACCCCAAGGGGGAGTGGTTTACTCTCAAAAGACCAAATTATAGTAAACTTTTCCAGCCATGTGGTTGGTGTCTTGTTGATTTACTTTATTTATGTGAGAACTTCTCTCACAAAGGCCACTGTTCTCACATACAAATAGAACATGCATTCTTACCTCAAACTATCTGGAATATGCGATAAAATAATCCCTTTTGTTGTCCCAAACATGCATCAGAAATACCAAAGGCATGTTTTCTTATATCAAAAAGTTTGTTTGCTTCAAAGTGGATGTATTCAGTAAGTTTTTAGGGTTTTATTGTGGTTCTTTATGCCCTTAGCCTTTGATAAATTCCAGTTCAGGAAAGATATTATTTTAAATTAACAAAAAATGCTTAACTTTAGAACAGTTTCACGTGGCAATTATATACCATGTTTGTAAAGAAATGTTTGACTTGAAAAATACCAAGCTCGTACATTAATTAAGCTCAATAGCAAAGAAGTGGTGTAGTATGATTTCAGATGATGGAGTTGTTACAAAACACATTTTTTCATTGTAAAAGTAACTGGCACAATTATTTGCTAAGGAAAATAAATCTGTGCTATATATATATTTTAAAGTGTGTGTATATGCATATATATGTATATACAGTACATATATATAATCTCAGCTAAATGACCACCTCAATAAGCATGCTATTCTTGATAACTTTCAGTCGGGTTTCAGAACAAATCACAGTACAGAAACTGTACTCAAAGTAATAAATGACTCGCGGGTAAATAAAGACAGAGGCTATTTATCTGTTCTCATCCTCATAGATCTGAGTGCCGCATTTAATACCATTGAATCATAATATTCTTAGAAATTGCCTTAGTCGATGGGTGGGCCTCTCTGGCAGTGTTGTAAATTGGTTTGAATCCTACCCTGGCAGGTAGAATATTCTTTGTTAGTTGTGGTAATTATACTTCAAAGACACATGATATTCTATATGGTGTTCCATCCATCCATCCTCTTCCGCTTATCCGAGATCGGGTCGTGGGGGCAGCAGCTTGAGCAGAGGTGCCCAGACTTCCCTCTCCTCGGCCACTTCTACTAGCTCTTCCAGGGGAATCCCAAGGCATTCCCAGGCCAGCTGAGAGACATAGTCCAGCATGTCCTGGGTCTTTTCCAGAGCCTCCTCCCGGTTAGGCGTGCCCAGAACACCTCGCCAGGGAGGCGTCCAGGAGGCATCCTGATCACATACCTGAGCTACCTCATCTGCCTCCCCTCAATCCAGAGGAGCAGTGGCTCTACTCTGAGCTCCTCCCAGATGACTGAGCTTCTCACCCTATCTTTAAGGGAAAGCCCAGACACAGTGTGGAGGAAAGTCATTTCAGCCGCTTGTATTCATGATCTCGTTCTTTCGGTCACTACCCACAGGTCATGACCATAGGTGAGGGTAGGAACATAGATCGACCGGTAAATTTGAGAGTTTTGCCTTTCGGCTCCGCTCCTTTTTCACTACAACAGACCGATGCAGAGCCTGGATCACTGCAAACGCCGCACCAATCCGCCTGTCGATCTCCCGCTCCATTCTTCCCTCACTCGTGAACAAGACCCCGAGATACTTGAACTCCTCCACTTGGGGCAGGATCTCGCTCCCAACCCTAAGAGGGCACTCCACCCTTTTCCGACTGAGGACCATGGTCTCGGATTTGGAGGTGCTGATTCCCATCCCAGCCGCTTCACACTCGGCTGTGAACCGATCCAGAGAGAGCTGAAGATCATGGCCTGATGAAGCAAACAGGACAACATCATCTGCAAAAAGCAGTGACCCAATCCTGAGCTCACCAAACCGGACCCCCTCAATGCCCTGGCTGCATGTAGAAATTCTATCCATAAAAGTTATGAACAGAATCGGTGACAAAGAGCAGGCCTGGCGGAGTCCAACTCCCACCGGGAACAGGTTCGACTTACTGCCGGCAATGCGGACCAAGCTCTGACACCGGTTGTACTGGGACCAAACAGCCCTTATCAGGGTGTCCGGTACCCCATACTCCTCGAGCACCCCCCACAGGATTCCCCAAGGGACACGGTGGAATGCCTTTTCCAAGTCCACAAAACACATTTAGACTGGTTGGGCAAACTCCCATGCGCCCTCCAGGACCCTGCCAAGGGTGTAGAGCTGGTCCACTGTTCCGCGAGGACGAAAACCACACTGTTCCTCCTGAATCCGAGGTTCGACTGTCTGACAGACCATCCTCTCCAGGACCCCCGAATTGACTTTTCCAGAGAGGCTGAGGAGTGTGATCCCTCTGTAGTTGGAACACACCATCCGGTCCCCTTTCTTAAAGAGGGGGACCACCACCCCGGTCTGCCAATCCAGAGGCACTGTCCCCGATGTCCATGCGATGTTGCAGAGGCGTGTCAACCAAGACAGTCCTACAACATCCAGAGCCTTAAGGAACTCCAAGCGTATGTCATCCACCCCTGGGGCCCAACCACCAAGGAGTTTTTTGACTACCTCGGTGACCTCAGTCCCAGAGATGGGAGAGCCCACCTCCGAGTCCCCATGCTCTGCTTCCTCATTGGAAGGCATGTTAGTGGGATTAAGAAGCTCTTCGAGGTACTTCCCCAATCGACCCAAAACGTCCCGAGTTGAGGTCAGCAGCGCACCATCCCCACTATTATATACAGCGTTGACACTGCACTGCTTCCCCCTCCTGAGACGCCGGATGGTGGACCAGAATCTCCTCAAAACCGTCCGGAAGTCGTTCTCCATGGCCTCCCCAAACTCCTCCCACACCAGAGTTTTTGCCTCAGCAACCACCAAAGCCGCATTCCGCTTGGCCTGCCAGTACCTATTAGCTGCCTCTGGTCTCCCACAGGACAAAAAGGTCCTGTAAGACTCCTTCTTCAGCTTGATGGCATCCCTCACCGCCGGTGTCCACCAACGGGTTTGGGGATTGCCGCCATGACAGGCACCGACCACCTTACGGCCACAGCTCTGGTCAGCCGCCTCAGCAATTGAGTCCAAATGGGCCATGTTCCGTGCCTCTATGTCCCCCACCTCCCTTGGGACGTGGTCAAAGTTCTGCCGGAGGTGGGAGTTGAAGCTACTTCTGAAAGGGGACTCTGCCAGACGTTCACCGGCAGACCCTCACAATACGTTTGAGCCTACCAGGCCTGACCGCCATCCTCCCCCACCATCGAAGCCAACTCACCACCAGGTGGTGAACAGTTGACAGCTCTGCCCCTCTCTTCACCCGAGTGTCCAAGACATGTGGCCGCAAGTCCAATGACACGACCATGAAGTCGATCATCAAACTGAGGCCTAGGGTGTCACATATGGACACCCCTATGCTTGAACATGGTGTTCGTTATGGACAATCTGTGACAAGCACAGAAGTCCAATAACAAAACACCACTCGGGTTCAGATCGAGGGGTTGGGGCATTCCTTCCAATCACGCCCTTCCAGGTCTCAGTCATTGCTCACGTGAGCATTGAAGTCTCCCAGCAGAACGATGGAGTCCCCAGAAGGTGTGCTGTCTTGCACCCCCTTCCAAAGACTTCAAAAAGGGTGGGCACTCCAGACTGTTGTTCAGCGCATACACGCAAACAACAGTTAGGACCCTTCCCCTCACCCGAAGTTGGAGGGAGGCTACCCTCTCGTCTACGGGGGTAAACCCCAATGAACAGGCTCCAAGTCAGGGGAAAATAAGTATGCCCACACCTGCTCGGCACCTCTCACCGGGGGCAACTCCAGAGAGTGGTAAAGAGTCCAGCCCCTCTCAAGGAGATTGGTTCCAGAGTCCACGCTGTGCGTCGAGGTAAGCCCGACTATATCTAGCTGGAACTTCTCGACCTCGCGCACTAGCTCACGCTCCATCCACTTTAGAGAGGTGACATTGCATGTCCCAAGAGCCAGCTTCTGTAGCCAAGGATCGGACCGCCAAGGTCCCCGCCTTTGGCCACCACCCAACTCAAACTGCACCCAACCTCCTTGGCCCCTCCTACAGGTGGTGAGCCCATGGGAAACATGGTGTTCCACAAAGCTCTATCCTGGGTCTGCTGCTGTTTTTTATTTACAGGATTCCGTTAGGTCAGATTATCTTCGGGCATAACATGAGCTACCACAGCTATGCTGATGACACACAACTGTATTTATCAATAGCAACAGATGACCCAACTCTTGATTCACTGACATAATGTCTTTCTTGTGTTTCTGAATGGATGAGTAGTAATTTTCTCAAACTAAATACGGAGAAAACAGAAATTTTAGTGATTGGCAAACATGGATATAATGAGGATATTGGAAATAAACTTGATGTATTAGAATTGAAAGTCAAGACGGAGATATAGAACTTGGGGGTAACTATTGACTCTGACCTGAATTTTAAATCACATATTAATCAGATCACTAGGACAGCATTTTTTTCACTTAAGAAATATAGCAAAAGTTAGACCTCTTGTAACATTGCAAGATTCTGAGAAATTAGTTCACGCTTTTGTTTTCAGTCAGCTAGATTACTGTAACGCACTCCTCTCAGGAATAACCAAAAAAGACATCAATCGATTGCAACTAGTGGAGAATGCAGCTGCTAGAATCTTAACTAGGAAAAGGAAATCCGAGCACATCTCTCCAGTTTTGAAGTCACTACACATTGGTTACCTGTGTCATTTAGAACTGACTTTAAAACATTGCTTATAGTTTACAAAGCCTTAAATAATCTCGCTCCATCCTATATTCAAGAATGTCTTTCACCTTACACTCCAAATCGTAACCTTAGATCTTCAAATGAGTGTCTGCTTATAATTCCAAGAGCTAAACTTAAAAGAAGTGGTGAGGCAGCCTTCTGCCATTATGCACATATTACTTTAACATTACTTTAACATGGCTTTCTCATAGTTTCATTTTAGTGTAATCCTGATACTCTGTATATTCAATTAATTATCATTATCATTCATGGTGGCTCCGAAATCCATATTAACCCCTACTTTCTCTGCTGTTCTGTTTCCGGTTTTCTGTGGTGGCAATCTGTGCCACCACCAGCACCTGATCAGAGCACTGTGATATCCCTACATTGATGGATTAAAGGCCAGAAATCCACATGACCGTCATCATCAAGTTCTTCTATGTGAACCCTGAATACAATGAGGACTGATTGAGGTCATTTATGTTAGGTAGAATGCCTAGAGGGGTCTGGGCCATCTCGTGGCCTCGGAACCCCTGCAGATTTTATTTTTTTCTCCAGCTGTCAGTAGTTGGTTTTTTTTTTTTTTTGTTTTTTTTCTGTCCTCCCTGACCATCGGATCTTACTTTTATTCTATGTTAATTAGCATTGCCAAATTTTATTTCTTATATATTTTGTCTTTTTTTCTCCATCCTGTAAAGCACTTTGAGCTACATCATTTGTATGAAAATGTGCTACTAAAAATAAATGTTTTATAGATAATATAAAAAAATAAATAATGGGCCCTGTACTCACTGCCCGGCACCGTGGAGCTCGATTGGCATTTGCCATAGAATACCAGAATTGGAAGCCCTGTGCTTTTCACAGATGAGAGCAGCTTCACCCTGAGCACATGTGACAGACGTAAAAGAGTCTGGAGAAGCCGTGGAGAACTTAATGCTACCTGTAACATCGTTCCGCATGACTGTTTTGGTGGTGGATCAATGATAGTCTGGGGTGGCATATCCATGGAGGGACACACAGACCTCTACAGGCTAGACAACGGCACCATGACTGCCATTAGGTATTAGGATGAAATCCTTGCACCCATTGTCAGACCCTATGCTGGTGTAGTGGGTCCTGGATTCCTTCTGGAGCACAGCCAAGCCTAATGTGGCGAGAGTATGCAGGCAGTTCCTGGAGGATGAAGGAATTGATACCATTGACTAGCCCCCACGATCACCTGACCTAAATCCAATAGAACATCTCTGGGACATTATGTTTCAGTCTATTCAACACCACAAGGCTGCACCTCAGACTGTCCAGGAGCTCAGTGATGCCCTTGGCCAGATCTGGGAGGAGATCCCCCAGGACACTCTGTCATCTCATTAGGAGCATACCCTGATGTTGTCAGGCATGCATACAAGCACGTGGGGGCCATACAAACTACCGAGTATGATTTTGAGTTGCTGCAATGAAATTTAAGCAAAATGGACTAGTCTGCTACATCATTTCTTCACTTTGATTTTCGGGGTGTCTTTGAATTCAGCCCTCTGTAGGTTGATAATTTTTATTTCCATCAAACAATGTGCCACCCTTTCGTTTCTAACACATTACCCAGTCCATGTCAGTATAAATATCCAGCGTGGTCCCCCCCCCCCCCCCCTTGAGATCTGATGCGTTTTCAAAAAGTGTTCCTTTAATTTATATACATACATATATACATACATACACACACACACACACACACATATATATATATATATATATATATATATATATATATATATATATATATATATAATATTACTGTATGTATGTATATATACTGTATGTATGTATGTATATATATGCTGTAAACAAAAAATGCTTTCAGAAATATAAATGATTATCGTTATCAATGTACAAAATGCAAAGTGAGCAAATAAAAATCTAAATCAAATCAATATTTGGTATTACTACCTTTTGCCTTCAAACCAGCATCAATTCTTATAGGTTAACTTGCACAAAGTCAGGGATTTTGTAGGATTATAGTCAGGTGTATGATCAACCAGTTATACCAAACAGGTGATAATGATCATCAATGTCACACGTAGGTTGAAACACAGTCATTAACTGAAACAGAAAGAGCTGTGTAGGAGGCTTAAAACTGGGTGAGGAACAGCCAAACTCTGCTACCAAGGTGAGGTTGTGGAAGACAGTTTCATGTCATGGCAAGATTGAGCACAGCAACAAGGCACAAGGTAGTTATACTGCATCAGAAAGGTCTCTCCCAGACAAAGATTTCAAAGCAGACTGGGGTTTCAAGATGTGCTGTTCAAGCTCTTTTGAAGAAGCACAAATAAACGGGCATGTTGAGGATCGTAGACACAGTGGTCGACCAAGGAAACTTAATGCAGCAGATGAAAGACACATCAAGCTTATTACCCTTTGAAATCAGAAGATGTCCAGCAGTGCCATCAGCTCAGAACTGGCAGAAACCAGTGGGACCCAGGTACACCCATCTACTGTCCAGAGAAGTCTGGCCAGAAGTGGTCTTCATGGAAGAGTTGCAGTCAAAAAGCCATACCTCCGACGTGGAAACAAGGCCAAGCGACTCAAGTATGCACGAAAACATAGGAACTAGGGTGCAGAAAAATGGCAGCAGGTGCTCTGGACTGATGAGTCAAAATTTGAAATATTTGGCTATAGGAAAAGGCAGTTTGTTCGTCGAAGGGCTGGAGAGCGGTACAATAATGAGTGTCTGCAGGCAACAGTGAAGCATGGTGGAGGTTCCTTGAATGTTTGGGGCTGCATTTCTACAAAACGAGTTGGAGATTTGGTCAGGATTAATGGTGTTTCTCAATGCTGAGAAATACAGACAGATACTTATCCATCATGCAATACCATCAGGGAGGCGTATGATTGGCCCCAAATTTATTCTGCAGCAGGACAACAACTCCAAACATGCAGCCAAAGTCATTAAGAACTATCTTCAGCATAAAGAAGAACAAGAAGTCCTGGAAGTGATGGTATGGCCCCTACAGAGTCCTGATCTCAACATCATCGAGTGTGTCTGGGATTACATGAAGAGACAGAAGGATGTGAGAAAGCCTACATCCACAGAAGATTTGTGGTTAGTTCTCCAAGATGTTTGGAACAACCTACCAGCCAAGTTCCTTCAAAAACTGTGTGCAAGTGTACCTAGAAGAATTGATGCTGTTTTGAAGGCAAAGGGTGGTCACACCAAATATTGATTTGATTTAGATTTCTCTTTTGTTCATTCACTGCATTTTGTTGATTGATGAAAATAAATTAACACTTCCATTTTTGAAAGCATATATAATATAAAATAAGTATTTGGACAGACAACTTTTTTCTAATTTTGGTTCTGTACATTACCACAATGAATTTTAAATGAAACAACTCAGATGCAGTTGAAGTGCAGACTTTCAGCTTTAATTCACTGGGGTGAACAAAACAATTGCATACAAATGTGAGGCAACTAAAGCATTTTTTTAAACACAATCCCTTCATTTCAGGGGCTCAAAGGTAATTGGACAATTGACTCAAAGGCTATTTCTTGGGCAGGTGTGGGCAAGTCCATCGTTATGTCATTATCAATTAAGCAGGTAAAAGGCCTGGAGTTGATTTGAGGTGTGGTGCTTGCATGTGGAAGATTTTGCTGTGAACAGACAACATGCGGTCAAAGGAGCATGCAGGTGAAAGAAGCCATCCTTAAGCTGCGAAAACATAAAAAACCCATCCAAGAAATTGCTACAATGTTACGAGTGGCAAAATGTACAGTTTGGTACATCCTGAGAAAGAAAGCAAGCACTGGTGAACTCAGCAACGCAAAAAGACCTGGACATCCACGGAAGACAACAGTGGTGGATGATCGCAGAATCATTTCCATGGTGAAGAGAAACCCCTTCACAACAGCCAACCAAGTGAACAACAGTCTCCAGGGGGTAGGCGTATCGATATCCAAATCTACCATGAAGAGAAGACTGCATGAAAGTAAATACAGAGGGTGCACTGCAAGGTGCAAGCCACTCATAAGTTTCAAGAATAGAAAGGCTGGATTGGACTTTGCTAAAGAACATCTAAAACAGCCAGCACAGTTCTGGAAAAAGATTCTTTGGACAGATGAAACCAAGATCAACCTCTACCAGAATGATGGCAAGAAAAAAGTATGGAGAAGGCGTGGAACAGCTCATTATCCAAAACATACCACATCATCTGTAAAACACGGTGGAGGCAGTGTGATGGCTTGGGTGTGCATTGCTGCCAGTGGCACTGGGACACTAGTGTTTATTGATGATATGACACAGGACAGAAGCAGCCGAATTAATTCTGAGGTGTTCAGAGACTTACTGTCTGCTCAAATCCAGCTAAATGCACACAAATTGATTGTCCATCTGTATCATGAAACGCCGCCCAAAGACCCAAAACATACAGCCAAAGCAACCCAGGAGTTTATTAAAGTAAAGAAGTGGAAAATTCTTGAATGGCCAAGTCAGTCACCTGATCTTAACCCAATTGAGAATGCATTTCACTTGTTGAAGACTAAACTTCAGACAGAAAGGCCCACAAACAAACAGAAACTGAAAGCTACTGCAGTAAAGACCTGGCAGAGCATTAAAAAGGAGGAAACCCAGCATCTGGTGATGTCCATGAGTTCAAGACTTCAGGCTGTCATTGCCAGCAAAGGGTTTTTAACCAAGTATTAGAAATGAACATTTTATTTCCAGTTATTTAATTTGTCCCAATTACTTTTGAGCCCCTGAAATGAAGGGATTGTGTTAAAAAATGCTTTAGTTGCCTCACATTTTTATGCAATCGTTTTGTTGCACCCCAGTGAATTAAAGCTGAAAGTCTGCACTTCAACTGCATCTGAGTTGTTTCATTTAAAATTCATTGTGATAATGTACAGAACCAAAATTAGAAAAAAGTTGTCTCTGTCCAAATATTTATGGACCTAACTGTATATATGTGTGTATATATACAGGTGCTGGTCATAAAATTAGAATATCATGACAAAGTTGATTTATTTCAGTAATTCTATTCAAAAAGTGAAACTTGTATATTAGATTCATTCATTACACACAGACTGATGTTTAATCAAATGTTTATTTCTTTTAATTTTGATGATTATAACTGACAACTAATGAAAGTCCTAAATTCATATATATGATATATAGATAGATAGATATAGATATATATGATACAGTATATAGACGAATATATATTTATTGACAAATAAAAAATTTGGACAGCATTTTCCCTCACCCGGACGCGGGTCACCGGGGCCCCACTCTGGAGCCAGGCCTGGAGGTGGGGTTCGATGGCGAGCGCCTGGTGGCCAGGCTTGTACCCATGGGGCTCGACCGGGCACAGCCCGAAGAGGCAACGTGGGTCCTCCTTCCCATGGGCTCACCACCTATGGGAGGGGCCAAGGAGGTCGGGTGCAGTGTGAGTTGGGTGGTGGCCGAAGGCGGGGACCTTGGCGGTCCGATCCTCGGCTACAGAAGCTGGCTCTTGGAACGTGGAATGTCACCTCTCTGAAGGGGAAGGAGCCTGAGCTTGTGCGCGAGGTTGAGAAGTTCCGGCTAGATATAGTCGGGCTCACCTCGACGCACAGCTTGGACTCTGGAACCAATCTCCTTGAGAGGGGCTGGACTCTGTACCACTCTGGAGTTGCCCGCGGTGAGAGGCGCCGAGCTGGTGTGGGCATACTTATTGCCCCCCGACTTGGAGCCTGTATATTGGGGTTTACCCCGGTGGGCGAGAGGGTAGCCTAACTGTTGTTTGTTTGTATGCACCAAACAGCTGTTCGGAGTACCCACCCTTTTTGGAGTCCCTGGCGGGGGTGCTAGAGGGCATACCTTCTTGAGACTCCCTCGTACTGCTGGGAGACTTCAATGCTCACGTGGGCAATGACAGTGAGACCTGGAAGGGCGTGATTGGGAGGAATGGCCCCCCCGATCTGAACCCGAGTGGTGTTTTGTTATTGGACTTCTGTGCTCGTCACGGATTGTCCATAACAAACACCATGTTCAAGCATAGGGGTGTTCATATGTGCACTTGGCACCAGGACACCCTAGGCCTCAGTTCGATGATCGACTTTGTGGTCGTGTCGTCGGACCTGCGGCCACATGTCTTGGACACTCGGGTGAAGAGAGGGGCGGATCATCTGATCACCACCTAGTGGTGAGTTGGCTCCGATGGTGGGGGAGGATGCCGGTCAGGCCTGGTAGGCCCAAACGTGTTGAGGGTCTGCTGGGAACGTCTGGCAGAGCCCCCTGTCAGAAGTAGCTTCAACTCCCACCTCCGGCAGAACTTCGACCATGTCCCGAGGGAGGTGGGGGACATTGAGTCCAAATGGGCCATGTTCCGTGCCTCTATTGTTGAGGCGGCTGACCGGAGCTGTGGCCGTAAGGTAGTCGGTGCCTGTCGTGGCGGCAATCCCCGAACCCATTGGTGGACACCGGCGGTGAGGGATGCCGTCAAGCTGAAGAAGGAGTCCTACCGGTCCCTTTTGTCCTGTGGCACTCTGGAGGCAGCTGATAGGCCAAGTGGAATGCGGCTTCGGTGGTTGCTGAGGCAAACATTCGGGCATGGGAGGAGTTTGGGGAGGCCATGGAAAACGTCTTTCGGATGGCTTCGAGGAGATTCTGGTCCACCGTCTGGTGTCTCAGGGGGGGGAAGCAGTGCAGTGTCAACACTGTGTATGGTGGGGATGGTGCGCTGCTGACCTCGACTCGGGTCGGTGGGGGGAGTACTTCGAAGACCTCCTCAATCCCACTAACATGCCTTCCAATGAGGAAGCAGAGCCTGGGGGACTCGGAGGTGGGCTCCCCCATCTCTGGGACTGAGGTCACCGAGGTGGTCAAAAAACTCCTTGGTGGCAGGGCCCCGGGGGTGGATGAGATACGCCTGGAGTTCCTCAAGGCTCTGGATGTTGTAGGACTGTCTTGGTTGACACGCCTCTGCAACATCGCATGGACATCAGGGACAGTGCCACTGGATTGGCAGACCGGGGTGGTGGTCCCACTCTTTAAGAAGGGGGACCGGAGGGTGTATTCCAACTACAGAGGAATCACACTCCTCAGCCTCCCTGGAAAAGTCTGTTCGGGGGTTCTGGAGAGGAGGGTCCGTCGGATAGTTGAACCTCGGATTCAGGAGGAACAGTGTGTTTTTCGTCCTGGTCGTGGAACAGTGGACCAGCTCTACACCCTTAGCAGGGTCCTGCAGGGTGCATGGGAGTTCACCCAACCAGTCTAAATGTGTTTTGTGGATTTGGAAAAGGCGTTCGACCGTGTCCCTCGGGGAATCCTGTGGGGGGTACTCCGAGAGTATGGGGTACCGGACCCCCTGATAAGAGCTGTTCGGTCCCTGTACGATCGGTGTCAGAGCTTGGTCCGCATTGCCGGCAGTAAGTCGAACCCGTTTCCAGTGAGAGCTGGACTCCGCCAGGGCTGCCCTTTGTCACCGATTCTGTTCATAACTTTTATGGACAGAATTTCTAGGCGCAGCCAGGGTGTTGAGGGGGTCCGGCTTGGTGGACTCAGGATTGGGTCACTGCTTTTTGCAGATGATGATGTCCTGTTTGCTTCATCAGGCCGTGATCTTCAGCTCTCTCTGGATCGGTTCGCAGCTGAGTGGGATGGGAATCAGCACCTCCAAATCCGAGACCATGGTCGTCAGCCGGAAAAGGGTGGAGTGCCCTCTCAGGGTTGGGAGCGAGATCCTGCCCCAAGTGGAGGAGTTCAAGTATCTCGGGGTCTTGTTCACGAGTGAGGGAAGAATGGAGCGTGAGATTGACAGGCGGATCGGTGCGGCGTCCGCAGTGATGCGGGCTCTGCATCGGTCTGTCGTGGTGAAAAAGGAGCTGAGCCATAAGGCAAAGCTCTCAATTTACCAGTCAATCTATGTTCCTACCCTCACCTATGGTCATGAGCTATGGATAGTGACTGAAAGAACGAGATCGCAAATACAAGCGGCTGAAATGAGTTTTCTCCACAGGGTGTCTGGGCTCTCCCTTAAAGATAGGGTGAGAAGCTCAGTCATCCGGGAGGGGCTCAGAGTAGAGCCGCTGCTCCTCCGCATCGAGAGGAGTCAGATGAGGTGGCTCGGGCATCTGATCAGGATGCCTCCTGGACGCCTCCCTGGTGAGGTGTTCCGGGCACGTCCAACCGGGAGGAGGCCCCGGGGAAGACCCAGGACACGCTGGAGGGAGTACGTCTCCCGGCTGGCCTGGGAACGCCTCGGGATTCTCCCGGAAGAGCTAGAAGAAGTGGCCGGGGAGAGGGAAGTCTGGGCATCTCTGCTCAAGCTGCTGCCCCCGCGACCCAACCTCGGATAAGCGGAAGAGGATGGATGGATGGATATAGATATATAGATATAGTCTGCTAACATCCGCCACGGTGCCCTTAGTTGTGAGAAGCAGATCATAGAATGGTTGAAATAGTTTACTGTCAAATAATGCAAAGAGTATGCGATACGTGTTTCGCCCTAATTCTGGGCTCATCAGGCGTACACACTCTACTGCACTCACTCTCGGTAATCGAACCTCGGACGTCAGCGCCAGAGGCGATACCCCTAACGTTGCGCCACGGCGGGTGGTTCGTTTATTTGACAGCATGTAGATCGGGGTAATTACATTCACGGCATTCGTAGTCTGTGTCACAATCTGATTGTATGGGTGGTTACCTACCAGGTAACGCTTGTGGTTGGCCAGCAAGTCTGCTAACATCCGCCACAGTGCCCTCAGTTGTGAGAAGCAGATCATAGAATGGTTGAAATAGTTTACTGTCAAATAATGCAAAGAGTACGCGACACGTGTTTCACCCTAATTCTGGGCTCATCAGGCGTACACACTCTACTGCACTCCCTCTCGGGAATCGAACCTCGGACGTCAGCGCCAGAGGCGATGCCCCTAACTTTGCGCCACGGTTAATCCAGTTAATCCGTTCCGCACCCCAAAAATATTAACATAAAAATCAATTTTTCTAACAAATAACACTGATAAATAATATATACTGTAGTCTACCTTTAATAAATAACACTGGTAAATAATATAACTGATTATTAAAAGAATCAAAACAGGTGTCCAAAGTGCAGTAGAGCATTCAATAAATGTTTAAATATATAATCCTTAAAACAGTTGTGAAGTGGAGGTTTAAAATACACAAGAATAACAATCCTTTAACACGAGGTTAAAACGTCAACAGGAAGCAGTCTTTAAAAAACAGATGACAATCCCCGGTGCTTCTTCTCTGTTAGCGTCAGCGCCTCACCTGCTTCTCCCATGCGGGCTTTTCAACAGGCGAGACACTCTTAATGCAGCTAACCTTCTCTACACCGTCCTGCTTCAGCTGTTTGGCTCGCCTGTTCAGCTCACTGTTCAGCTACACGCGAGCCTGCACTCGCTCGCTCTCCCGCACCGACTTTCTTCTACTGCTGCTTCCTGCCTGCCTCCTGCAACCTTCGTTCTCTCTCCTCTCTTTTCTTTTACTTCTTCTCCCCCTTAACCGGCTCGCGCTTCTCTATACAGGGTAGGATTCAAAAGTAATGAGCCTCATTTTGTTCTGACGCGAACGTACCTCGCCGTGCGCCCCACTTGCCAGCGACGGTGGGTGTTGGCTTCACATTGGCCTTGACGGGAACCCCTGTGCGGTAGTGCGTTACACGGCGGAATGGAAAGTTCGTTAGAGCAACGGTACGCATTGAAGACGAAGACCATGCTCATTGCCCTCTTCGGAGTGAAGGGGATCATCCACTACGAGTTTGTCCCACAAGGACAGACCGTGAATGCTGCTTACTACTTGGAAGTCCTGAAAAGGCTGAAAAGAAACATCGCGCGCAAGCGAAGGGACATCAAGGACAGCTGGAAGCTTCACCACGATAACACGCCCAGCCACACCGCCTTCATCGTGAGCGTCTACCTGGCCCGGGTGAACGTTCCGGTGGTCCACCAGCCTCCCTACAGTCCGGACGTGTCACCTTCTGACTTCTTGTTTCCGCGCTTAAAATCAGCGCTGAAAGGAAAACGCTTCGACTCGATCGAGGACATCCAAGCAAATGTCAAGGCAGCCCTTGCAGCCATCCCAGAACAGGCCTACGTGGATGCCTTCGAGTCATGGAAAAGCCACCTACAAAAGTGTATTGATGCAGGAGGTGCCTGTTTTGAAGACTATTAATTAGTTGTACCGATTTGCTCAATAAATTTGTCTTTTTGAACAAAGGCTCATTACTTTTGAATCCTACCCTGTATATGCGGTGAGGACATGGCAGCTGCAGCCCATCAGCCACAGGAACAATCATGGATGTGGGCAGTTTCCCACCTGTGCACTTAGGTGAGAAACGCCCACACTGCAGATCGCATGCTACAGCTACCACGCCCCCTCGCTAAGCCGCGAGCTATACCCACAGCCTGGCTCGTGGCTCGTTACACGAGCCAATGCTCGTATTTAGATCTGAATTTTCGCTCATACTTTCCTCGTATCTTGAATTTCTCGTATACAGAGCTGTTCGTATCTCGAGGTTCAACTGTATATGATATATATAGATATAGATATAGATAGATATACTGTAGATATAGATAGATATAGATATAGATAGATATATACAGTGATCCCTCGCTTTATCGCGCTTCACTCTATCGCGGATTTTATATGTAAGCATATTTAAATATATATCGCTGATTTTTTGCTGGTTCGCGGATTTCTGCGGACAATGGGTCTTTTAATTTCTGGTACATGCTTCCTCAGTTGATTTGCCCAGTTGATTTCATACAAGGGACGCTATTGGCAGATGGCTGAGAAGCTACCCAACTTACTTTCTCTCTCTCTCTCTCGCGCTGACTTTCTGTGATCCTGACGTAGGGGGATTGAGCAGGGGGGCTGTTCGCACACCTAGACGATACGGACGCTCGTCTAAAAATGCTGAAAGATTATCTTCACTCTCATTTACACATCTACATATATATATATATACATATGTACATATATATATATATATATAGCAAAATACCCGCGCTTCGCAGCGGAGAAGTAGTGTGTTAGAAGTTATGTAAACATATATATACATATACATATATACACATATCTACATATACATATATATATATATATATAATATATATATATATATATACAGTATATACATATACACATCCACATATATATACATATATATACACATACATACACACACATATCCATCCATCCATCCTCTTCATATATATATATATATATATATATATACAGTAATCCCTCCTCCATCGCGGGGGTTGCGTTCCAGAGCCACCCGCGAAATAAGAAAATCCGCGAAGTAGAAACCATATGTTTATATGGTTATTTTTATATTGTCATGCTTGGGTCACAGATTTGCGCAGAAACACAGGAGGTTGTAGAGAGACAGGAACGTTATTCAAACAATGCAAACAAACATTTGTCTCTTTCAAAAGTTTAAACTGTGCTCCATGACAAGACAGATGACAGTTCAGTCTCACAATTAAAAGAATGCAAACATATCTTCCTCTTCAAAGGAAGAAACAAATCAATAGGGCTGTTTGGCTTGTAAGTATGCGAAGCACCGCGGCACAAAGCTGTTGAAGGCGGCAGCTCACACCCCCTCCGTCAGGAGCAGAGAGAGAGAGAAAAATCAATACGTGCCCTTTGAGCTTTTAAGTATGCGAAGCACCGTGCAGCATACTTAAAAGCTGCACACAGAAGGTAGCAACGTGAAGATAATCTTTCAGCATTTTTAGACGAGCGTCCGTATCGTCTAGGTGTGCGAACAGCCCCCCTGCTCACACCCCCTACGTCAGGATCACAGATAGTCAGCGCAAGAGAGAGAGAGAGAAACAAAAGTAAGTTGGGTAGCTTCTCAGCCATCTGCCAATAGCGTCCCTTGTATGAAATCAACTGGGCAAACCAACTGAGGAAGCATGTACCAGAAATTAAAAGACCCATTGTCCTCAGAAACCCGCGAAGCAGCGAAAAATCCGCGATATATATTTAAATATGCTTACATATAAAATCCGCGATGGAGTGAAGCCGCGAAAGGCGAAGCGCGATATAGCGAGGGATTACTGTATATATATATATATATATATATACACACACATAGTGCGTTGTAACACGGGCTGTGATTGTTACATGGGAGGGAGACGACAAATCACAGCTTCCCGCTTTCTAAACGGGCCTGTGATTGGAGTTTTGACGGATGCCCAGATCCCACAGTATCTCCCCTTAGGAGTGGCGTTAGGCAAGTGTAATTGAATAGTGGTGCTGCAAGTTTAGCTTTACACCTGTTTTTAAGGCTTATTGACTGAAAGGGGCTTTCATGAAAAAACAATATACAAGTTAAGGAAGTAAAAATAAAGGTATATATTTCTGTTTTATTTAAACCTTTTAAGTTTGTATGCGGGTGGCGCAGTGAAAGGTGCCAGTTAGGAGACCCGGGTTCGCTTCCCTGCGTGGAGTTTGAATGTTCTCCCCGTGTCTGTCTGGGTTTCCTCCGGGTACTCCGGTTTCCTCCCACAGTCCAAAGACCAGTCAGTCAGTGAGTGAGTGAGTGAGTGCCTTTTATTAGTATATATATATATCTATATATATATGATATGTAAGATTTGGCTTTTTTTCTGTTTGTTTGTGTTGTTCCAATGCACATAAAGGAAATAAACGTGTATACCAAAACATTTGTAATTGCAACAATTTTCTGTGAGAAATGGTGCATTTTCAAGGATAATTCCAGGGGTGCCGATAATTTCGGCCATGTATGTATATGTAATATAATAGAGAGAGATATATGAATGAGAGAGAGAGACAGAGCTATAGATATAGATATATATATAGATATATATAGAGAGATAGATAGATAGATAGATAGATTATAGATAGAGAAATATATCTATATATATATATATCACTTTCCCTGAAGCTTTTGCTAATACACAATATAACATGCTGATTCTCCGCAATACAGTGAGACTTTACATGATATGCCCATTACAGAGACTATTGGAGGTATACTGTCTCTTGATCAAGTTATCCTAAATAGAATATCTCGTAATTTAGTAAATAAAGCTAGCTAGATAAATTCAATAATCTTTTCTTTTTTGTAATTTTCTTTTTACTTCAATTACTTTAAATTGAATATGCATTTTCCCATCTGTTGTTGGTCCATGGAGCAAATTTAAAAAATTGGCCTGGTCTAATGAATTACATTTTCTTTTAGATCATGTGGAAGGCCAGGTGTATGTGCATCATTTAACATGGGAAGAGATGGCAGCAGGATGCACTATAGAAAGAACTGAAACTGGCAGAGGCAGTGTTCTGCTTGGAAACCTTGGGCACTGCAATTCATGTGGATGTTACTTTGACACATACCTCCTACCGAGAGACTGTTGCAGACCACATATACCATTTCATGGCAGTGGTATTTCCTGATGGTAGTGGCTTTTTTCAGCAGGATGATGTGCCCTGCCATGCTGCAAAAAATGAGTTTATGAATGAGAGCTTAAGGTGGTGACTTAGCTTCCAAATTCCAAAAATCTGTATCTGATTGAGTATCTGTAGGATATGCTGGAAAAAACAGCCCAGTCCATGGATGCCCTACCTTCAAATTTACAGGACTTAAAGGATCTGTTGCTAATGTCTTGGTGGCAGATACCACAGGACACCTTTTTAGAGGTTGTTTTGGAAGCTATACCTGGATAGGTCAGAGCTATGTTGGTTGCACAATAGGAACCTACATAGTATTAAGCAGATGGTTGTAATGTTGTGGCAGATCAGTTTATAACATAATTATAAATAATGTTCTTTAATATGAAATTTATCATTCAGCTTCCTTTGATGTAACTGTTTTCTTTCTTCTAACACTTTCCAGTAAAATATGAGCGTATCAAATTCCTGGTGATTGCACTGAAGAACTCTGTGGAAGTTTATGCCTGGGCACCAAAGCCTTATCATAAATTTATGGCATTCAAGGTGGGGAATGTCTTCATGATATACATAATTTTGAGTGTGTTTGTGATCATCTGTTTTCCTGTTTCTGTGAATATTCACTAAATCAGACTACTACTTGCTTTTGATATACTTAAGCTTCACATATTTATAGACTTTTTTCCTTTACTTCCCCGCAGTCGTTTGCTGACTTGCCACACAGGCCACAGCTTGTTGACCTCACAGTTGAAGAGGGTCAGAGGTTAAAGGTCATCTATGGTTCCAGTGCTGGCTTCCATGCCATTGATGTTGATTCTGGAAATAATTATGATATCTATATTCCTGTACATGTACGTACTATCATAAATTTTGTCATATGTAATCATGTTTTTGAAAACATCTTTCTGTACAGTAGATGGATTGATCTTTGCAGTGTTGGAATTAGGATAGGTAATTTCTACATTGATTGCACACAGCTTTGTTTGCTACAATGCTACAATTGGCCTTGATTATTTGAAGAGCGTTTTTGTACCTCACCCCCCCTCACCAGTAATGACTTAATATAGGCATATTCTTTAATAACATTAATATGTCTACTGTTGCTGGCATTTGTAAACGCATTTCATTGATTACATAGAATGCAGTTTTCGTAACCATTCCTTTTCTTTTTGATTATATAAAGTAAAATGTAAAGCCTACTCCAGTGTCAGATATTTGGATGGTGTAAATCCAGCAAAAACGTTGGCCCGTTTTAATTGAAAAATTGAAGACTTGTGCTGTTGCCCTCTAAACTGGTGGTCTTGTGTATAAATGCAGTCTGAGGTAACAAGCATGGGTTCCATAGCTGAAGTTCAAGCATCTTTTCTTTTCTTGCTGCTTTCTATGTGAGAAATGGCCTGCCCATCTAATGAATCTTGATTTATTTAGACTGGTCTGAGTAATGGAGTATATGGGGAAAAATCGCTGTATTCTTAATTGAAAACTCAAGAATGAGAAATTTTTATAGTAAATACTGTATGATAATTAGTTATTCATTACCTTAACATTTCAAATTTTCTCTTTCCATTCCTTTTTATCTTACATAACAGAGAAGTTTACATAAGTGTTTTTTTTATGAATAACGAAACTTTGTGGCATAATGTTGTGTAACTTCTGTGCTAGACTAGGTTTTAGATTAGCTGTAAGTACAATAATAAACATACTATTATTTTAATGTGTAGTAAAAAGGTTTTATGGCCTTTTACATATCTGTGTATGTTGGTTAAAGTAGAAAGATTGTTATTAGTATAATACTTATCAGATACATTTTAAGGAATCTCAAAATTAACTATCATAATATAATGGCTTGTGTATTTTTCATAACTTAGATTCAAAGCCAGGTCATGCCTCATGCAATTGTTTTCTTGCCTAACTCTGATGGAATGGAAATGCTACTCTGTTATGAGGATGAGGGCGTTTATGTCAACACTTATGGACGCATCATAAAGGATGTTGTATTACAGTGGGGAGAGATGCCTACCTCTGTGGGTGAGGATACAGTGTGCTTTGCTGATGATTAATTTTAATTTCTAAATCTATAGATTTATAAATAGACGAGTTTATTTTTATATCTGAAAGAAAACATTTGAGCAGAAAATTGTTTTCAATTTGGAAATTGTAATTACTACTTCAGATTGAAGTTAATGATTAAGACAAGATTTGCAGTAGTTTGTATGATGTTCTCTGTATATTGACAGATATCAGTTACTTTTAACAGCAGGTTAATTTCCAGATTTCTTATATAAACTAAATGAATTTTAACATGTGAATGTGCAGCTTTTTTCCAAAAATAGTAATCTATTCATCATACTTCAGTGCAATTATCATTTATTGCATAATTCACGTGGTTATGACATATACAGTTTGTTATTTTAATAATTGTTCAGTCATGTTTAAGGGTATTGCATGTGTTGAAAATCAGTGAAAGAGAATGCTCTTCAGATGCGTTTTGACTTTTATTTTTAGTTAGTGGAATGTGAAAAATCCACAAAAGTTTTAAGTCTTCCACAAATCACTTTATTTCAGTATCTAGTCTCTTCTGTTTGCCAATTTTTAATCTGCTTTCTTGAACAACAGTACTGTGTGTTTTGGTTTTGCCTTTAAAGAGTGTGAATATATTTTATTTCATTCTACAGCATATATCTGTTCAAACCAGATTATGGGTTGGGGAGAAAAGGCTATAGAAATCCGAAGTGTGGAGACAGGCCACCTTGATGGAGTTTTCATGCATAAAAGGGCCCAGCGGCTGAAATTTCTTTGTGAGCGCAATGATAAGGTAATGTAATTATTTAAATTACACACACACAGACACTTGTCCTTTTATTAAGGTGGATATTTATTATATTTATAAGTGTTCTAAATGTTTTAATATTTAACCAACCACAGATACAAGCTCTTTTAATAAATTGCAATTTTTGCTTTGAGAAGATGTAGCCTAAGTGTAATTCTTGACATCTAAAATAAATATACACTTTACCTAAGCTTTCAAATGTAAGAGGCAGGTTCTTTAAATAAGTAACATTTCAGGTCCATGACAGATCACTCTGTCTAGTTATTTTTATTTTTCCCTTCTTACCTGTAACTCTTGAAATGACACTATAAAGCACTTCACTGACCACACTGGTATACAGTTCTGACATGCTTTCGTGTTTAAAATAGCCAAGGAGGTAAAGGTGAATATATCACTTACCTGGTAGTGGAGAACAAGGTTATTATAGTTTTGCTTTTTTTATTAATTTTTATTTCTATATTTTTTCTGACCTTACTTGGAAATTCGGTTTAGTTTTAGTTTTCCTTCATTGTGTATTTTTAGTTTTAGTTTAGTTTTTTTTCCACAGAGACATTTCTGTGCACTTAACAGATTTAGATATGAGTTTAATGTTAGTAAACCATGTAGTGTAGTAAGCTTCCACTATCTGGTCTTGCTTTTGTCTGATGAAAACAAGCATAATCAAAACTAGATACTGAATATGAACAATTTTACACAATTTTATAATTTTTAAAATATTTTCTCATGAAAATCACAGGGGCTAAGGAAGAACAGGACTCTTAGACTTGAATCAGTGTGCAGACCCCACCTAGGAAAAACAAGCATGTAGTGTCAAAGGTTTGGGGTGGTGAGACTTGAATAGCCCAACATAAAGGACAGTAAACTCATAATGAGCAGAGTAAGAGAAGGTAATAGGAGTACGGACAGGCATAAAACGACAGAGACAGCATCTGAGATTAAGAACAATATATACATTATCTAAACCTATTTATCCAGAGCAGGATCGCAGGAAACCTGGAGCCTACCACAGCAGGTTTGGATGTAAGGCAGGAAAACTCCCTGGTATGTAATATGTATGATAAGGCTGATGTTAAGAACAAAAAGAATATGATATTTCAACTATCTATTTTGAGAGAGAAAAACATTGAAAAAAGGGAGACAAATATTTTAAAATGTAATTCTGCTAATGGATTACTTTCACAATATCAGGTATTTTGAGTTGTGAATATGAACTAAAAAAGATAAATTAATATAGAATAAATGCAAAAACCCATTAGTATGTTTAGTTTTTCATCGCTTTCATCTCTAGATCAGTGCCATTTTATTTTCAAAAACCGGGAGTGGTCTCCCCAAGACTTTCTCATATACTCAGGTATGGGGATGGATATTTGAGGAGTAAACCACAAGACAATTATTATATTTTTATAATATGTACATTAAGGAACCATCAACAACAAATCAAGTCAAATTAATAATATATTGAACAATTTCACTGCCTGGCCAAAAAAAAAGTCGCCACCAAAAAAAAAGGTCACACACTCTAATATTTCGTTGGACTGCCTTTAGCTTTGATTACGGCACGCATTCGCTGTGGCATTGTTTCGATAAGCTTCTGCAATGTCACAAGATTTAGTTCCATCCAGTGTTGCATTAATTTTTCACCAAGATCTTGCATGATGGGTGCATCACTTCATCTGCCTCTCTTCTTACCCTGATGCGCCGATCACTCTGGAACAAGGTAAATCTGGACTCATCAGACCACATGACCTTCTTCCATTGCTCCAGAGGCCAATCTTTATGCTCCCTAGCAAATTGAAGCCTTTTTTTCCGGTTTGCCTCACTGATTAGTGATTTTCTTACGGCTACACAGCTGTTCAGTCCCAATCCCTTGAGTTCCCTTCGCATTGTGTGTGTGGAAATGCTCTTACTTTCACCATTAAACATAGACCTGAGTTCTACTGTTGTTTTTCTTCGATTTGATTTCACCAAATGTTTAAGTGATCGCCGATCACGATCATTCAGGATTTTTTTCCGGCCACATTTCTTCCTCGAAGACGATGGGTCCCTACTATCCTTCCAGTTTTTAATAATGCGTTGGACAGTTCTTAACCCAATTTTAGTAGTTTCTGCAATCTTCTTAGATGTTTTCTCTGCTTGATGCATGCCAATGATTTGACCCTTCTCAAACAGATAAACATCTTTTCCACGACCACGAGATGAAATGAGAAGCAACTCATTGCACCAGTTGGGGTTAAATAACTTGTTGCCAGCTGAAAGATAATCGCCCATGCAGTAATTATCCAATAGAAGGGTCGTACCTATTTGCTTAGTTAAATCCAGGTCCCGACTTTTTTTTTGGCCAGGCAGTGTATTATAAAAGTAAAGTTGAATAAATCGGACTCTGCAGCTGCTTGAAGACACACACACAATTCCAAAAAAACTGTATTTTTGGACTCTGGGAGGTCTATCGTGTCAAGATGCATCAAAATATTGAGGTCGAATTTTTTCATGATTACTTTCTGTATACTTCGTATATGAGAAAGTAAAAATGATTTCTCCTGTGCGAAGTGGCAGGTGAATTGCTGTTAACAAAAAGCAGTCACCTGAGAAATAAACTGAAACGTTACTCACTCGTGATTTTTCTGTCCATATGGTAAACGTTTTGTTGACCAGCACATTCTGTTTTCAGGCGTTTGAATTACATCTTGATATACAACAAGCACAAAGGAAGGTGGCACAGTAAATCGCTTTCCATTTCACATGCTTTACGCACCCACATTCAGCTCGCTTTGTAACCGCA
Organism: Erpetoichthys calabaricus; assembly: GCF_900747795.2. Lineage (NCBI taxonomy): Eukaryota > Metazoa > Chordata > Cladistia > Polypteriformes > Polypteridae > Erpetoichthys > Erpetoichthys calabaricus. The sequence continues at coordinate 260,394,163 of NC_041396.2, read as the reverse complement.
AATGCCACCCTCCGTCACCAGCCGCCGATCACTGGATGAATATGTGCGAGCGGCTCGTGGGGGATAACTTTCTGTTTTAGGGTTAAAGACTAATGGCAAGAATATTCATTCAAAAATGAAAACTAAAAATATTTTAGTAAATTATTATTTTATTTCAGTTAGTCTTTCCAACTACTTTAATAGTTTCGTTTAGTTTTAGTTTTTCATTTCGGTTTTGTTAATTATTTCAATTTATGAAAATGTTTTTTTAATAATAGTTTCAGTTTTGATTTTAGTTTTCGTTAACTATAATAACCTTGGTGAAGAACACTGTTTAATTTCTGATATATTAAGTTCAGATAGGTATGTCTATGCCTCAAATTCACATTTATCATGTGTACTTAGTAAAGTGAAATGTTTACTTGCATGTCTCCTCAAAATAGTGACAGTAAGACAATAAAACAGTAAGAGACGCACACACAAATGTTTGTACTGCATTTGCTTTTTTATTTGTACTTTTTTTCTGTTGCATTGTATCTGTGAAGCATAATGTGCTTATGACTTGTATGCTACTGTTTAATAAGAAGCAAGTGAACATTACAGCTTTCTGAAATTGACACTAACAATAAAGCTCCTCACAAGAAAGGTTATATCCGCAAACGCAAAGTGACTTAAAGAAAATGTGTTCTGGTATTTTTTCCTACTATTTGAAACTGTTTGATGTACCCTGTTAATCCAAATCTGACTGGTATGCAAGCACCATGCATTTAATGAGAGTTGTTTTGCACAACTGGGGGGGTCTCCATTTCTCCAGTGAAAAACAGTCATGTTAAGTTTTTCACTACTAATTACTCTTCCTGTCTTTTTTTTTTTTTTTTTTTTTTTTTTTTTTTTTTTTTGCATCATTTTTTTATTTTACTCTTATTCGCTGTTTAAATTTTGTGTCACTTGCTGTCCAAGTCCAGTACTGGTTTGGTACTCATAAAAGCCATAAGATGGAGTAGTTTCTGAGTACATTAACATCCTTAACATTAAAAAGCGTTGCGTTTTTTTGGCTTGAAAAATTACATTTTTATTAAATCTCATCTTTCTACTGTAAAACGTGTAAAACACTTAAAAGTACAAAGTCAAAAGCATAGAAGTATAATACAAATAATAATAATGTGAAAAGCCTACTGCACATCTTTGTTTCACTGACTCTTGGCACTTTTACAGCCTGAGTAATCCTTGAATCTTATGCAAGACGTGTCTATATACCGTTCCCGATTGACACTTGGGACTAACTCTTTTAGCACTGTTTTTACAGCCCGAGTGACAGTCGGGTCTAACTCTAAGGAGATTAATCAAGAAAAGAGTATCACTCCAATATGACTACCAGCAAGCAGTTATCGGCACATCCGTGTTTGATACTTTGTTTACACATCCCTAGTACTTAGCATCATTTTAAGCTATTGCTTGTGTGTGTATTCACCATAAAATGTTTTTTCACACATTTCCAAAATAAATAAGGGATCAAAATTGTTGTGACATTGAAGCAAATAACAGTCATCTCCAATTGCACAGTTTAATGTTTTTTTTCTTGTCACTAACTGGAAATGAAAAAATATTCCAGTATGCTTAAAATTGATGATTTTTTACTTTCTTTTTTGACATTTTGGCAACTTTCACATCACAAGTACTGTATGTGTCTGCACTGGGGAAGTTCCAGAAGACTGGAAACTAGCTAATATTATTCCATTATATAAAAGGCACATTGGGCTGATAATGAAATAAAACATGAGTTATCAAACCAAATGAAGTGGAAATTCAAGATGTACTGTGTAGGTGAATACTGTATTTACTCAAACACAGGAAGCAAAGAGTTATGGTGAGGTGATCTTTTTCAGAATTTGGTGATGTTGAAAGGAAAACAGAAAGTTCAGAGAAGAGTGACTAGGCTAATTCCAGGACTGAGTTTGAAGGAGTTGAACTCTGTTTAACCAAATGGAGATTAAGAGATGACATGATCAAAATTTTTTAAATTATGAAAATAATTAGTGCAGCAAATCCTAGTTTTAATTTACCAAGTTATGAGGTGAAGAGTAGATAGAACTTTAGGGTCATTTTTAATCTTGTCTTATTTTGGACAATCAAGGTGAACAGGATGGATGAGCAAGATAGGCTGAATGTCCTCTTCTCATCACAGTTGTTCATTATAGCTGTGTTCATACTAAGAAATGAATGTATAAAAATATATACAGTACAATCTGAGTTCAGATTGGGACTACTGACTGCTGGTCTCTTTAACGGACACACTTTTGACAATGGTCTTTTTTTGTTAAACTGCTTCACTTCATGTGATTGACAGCTGAACTATTTACATGTGCTTGTTTATTCATAAAGATTAAAAAAAAATCTTTAATTTAGGTTTGAACCATGAGTGTCAACCTATTAGTGGGTTTTCATTTTCCTAAGTGAACAGCCACTTTCACAACTGAATGTATAAGGTTGCACACGCTGCTCACTAACATAAGATTGAAAAGCAGTTACAAAGTGAGTTCATCATATTACTTTGGACAAGATTATCACTCCATAAATCTGCCTGTCTAGCAGGCCTTTTAAGGTTGCTCGTCCTGAAAGTCAGCTTTGTAAGAAAGCAACCACCTTTGTTTTTGTTTCATTGTATGTCTCTTTCCCAAGCACAATTGTAGATGAACGTTTCATTTCTGTTTTTGCATTTGATATTTAACAGCTGTTTAAGCACTTGGGAATTATTTTTGATTTACCACAGCCAAAATATGAGAGAGAGAGAGAGGGGGGAAAAGAATGTCCAACTACCTCCATAAGTAGTTGAGAAGGGAGGCACATGATTCAAGTTTAAGTTCAAGAGTATCAAAAAAGTCTGATATTTTTTTGAGTTTATACTTTGAACTATACATTTTTGTTGAAGTTATGCTTTATAAATGACAGAAGCAATTTTAAAAGATATACGGAAGCAAAGGGGTGGTGGGAGTAAGCAGTACCAAATCAGTATGAGATTAGGATTTTGTTCATGTTCTCACTTCAGCCATCAAACCCCTTGAAAGAATGAGTTTACCTGGGTTACTATACAAATTGCATCTAAGGTGGAGTGTCACAGCCTCAAACAAAATTAGAATGTTCATCAAGCAAAGTTCCTGTATCTGTTGTTTATCACAATTTTACACATTTCACCCACCCCCCCAGTTTTTAGTATTATTATAGCATGTTGTAACTGCTTTAGCAGGCATATAACTTTGATCTAGACACCTTTTCTCATTATTTAAACAAAAAATGCTTTTTATTGTTGTTTTTAAAAATTGTCTCAGTGATTAACTGATAAACATATAATCACATATTGGCAACTCCAACTTTGTGTGTCTGTGGGTGCATGAGTGAATAAGTGAGTATAGCATTGCTCAGTGACCAGCTGGTAACATTTTCCATGTTTGATTCATGCCTTGCACCCATTGCTGCTTGAATGGGTTTCACATTACAGGCAGATGAATGTAGTTTATCAAGTATTCATGATATGTTTTTGTGTAAAATGAAAGTGGGTAATATATACATTTTATATATTTTAAGAAATTAAAATTGAATCTCGCAATAAAATGACTGCCTAATCAATGGAGGTAGCAGGATTGTTTGGTTAAATGGAAATCCAGTTGATCTTACTGTATTTAGGAAGATACTGTGGCCAATTTTTAATAATTTACTAGGGGGCTTCGCCCCCTGCTTGCTTCGCTCGCCAACCCCCATGTTTGGTTTTCTGGATACACACTTTTAAGATTTTTTTTTCTTTGAATTGTTCCTATTTCATTAGTTTCACTTTTATTTCAGAACTTCTGTAAAAACAATATTTGTAATCTTGCGAGTCCCAATATGCTGAATCTTTTTAATGAGGTCAGGATAAGTTTCTCTGTTTGGAATTTCAGCACAGACAAAACGATCTACATCATCAGCAGTTAATAATTTTTTTTTTTTTTTTTTTTACAAAGTAAAAAAGTAAGTAGAGTTCTGCATTGGACTCCTGTCTGTAAAGTCGTGCTATTTTCCTCTCACAGTTCCAAAAGTACATGGGGTTACCAAGTTGATACCCCAGCTTTTGTCTAGGTTTTTGTACAAGGGCTAGACAGAACGTTTTTGACTCCTGGGGTAAATGTAGCTTTTTAAATAAGCAGACAAGTAAATATATATACATGAACAAAGTAACCAATAAATGCATGTGCGGTAAACTCCGTTTTTGAAATTCTCAAGATTCTTTATTTGTCACATGCATAGTTATACAGGACAACACGCAGTGAAATGCATCCTGATCCGCTTATCAAAAACTGTGCAAAGTTAGAAGAATATCAGTTAGATTAACAAAAAGTCATAGATTGAAAGATAACAGTATAGTACAACATATTAAATAAGTAAAATTATGTGAATAAAGTAGAATTAAGTGTTAAGGTGCAAATAATGTAATAATTATTGTGCAAGACCAAAGTTAGACTGGTGCATAGTTAAATGAGGCAGTTTGTTTGCGCTACTGCGATCTTTACTTTCTTTTTTTTTTTTTTTTTTTAGATTTTCTAATTTTCCTACTTTCATATCCTTTAACTTTCTCCACATATGTATAGCGCCTTTTTTTTTTTTTTTTTTTGAGCCTTTCTAATTTCACTGGTTTCATACTCTCTAACCTACTCTGCATATGTTTAGCGTCAATGTTTGTAAACGTCTTTATGAAGTTCTACTTTCTTTTACTCATTGTCTTTTAATTCTGATCCGGATTGGACATGCTTTTTTTTCAATTCCATTTGTTCCGGGCTGATAATTACTTTATTTTCTGAATTTGCACCTCGATTATTCTTTTTTGCTCTTTTTTCTGCAAAATGCATTTGAGTCTCTTTTCTCCGCGCTGCTTTCTTCTTCGCTTAGATGTCGACATTTAATTTATAACGTACCTTATACGCTTTATATGCGCTTTCAGCCCTGGATCTGTGTGTGCTCAAATCCTTCACAAGACTGAATGTTTTGCTGCCTATTGTCCTATTTGATAGATTGTAAGTAGGGCGTGTCTTTGGTCTTGCGGGTCTTTAAAATGTCTTACGAGAAGATCACGTATCGTAGACTTGCTTTTTGCTTTTCAGGACAGGAGATTTCTTTTTATAATAGATACACATTATTTTCATATTAAATTTCATCGTATTGGTAAGTGGCATGTTTGAAAGATGTAAATTTTAGAATGATAATTTTTAGTATTTTGTCTTTTCTTAGGTGTTTTTTGCATCAGTGCGTTCAGGTGGGAGTAGTCAAGTGTACTTTATGACTCTGAACAGGAACTGCATCATGAACTGGTAAACAGCGACTGTAATTGAAAATGAAAGAAAAGTTCAAACTTGAATACAACCTACAGCATGAAAATTCTACATGAGCTGGGAGAGTATAATTAAGAAAGCTGCTTTAATTAAAAATTTTCTTGGTTTAGACCTTGATGTGTACTGTATATATTGATCCCACCATCTGTGTATGTGGTGGATCTGAAAAGGGTCTCTTTTTTTTTTTTTTTTTTTTTTTTAAAGAAAGGGTGTTATGTTACTATTTTGAAGCTGAGAAATGTGTGCCAAAGCTTTTTCTTTCACCTGTGGTTCTTTGCTGGAATAATGTTTGGCATATCGGATGTTTTTTGTGATTATGTGACTGTTACCTATTATGCTTAATTTAGGTGGTGATTTCTTTCTTTTAGTTTTAGGATTCTTTTTATAAATATAAATAGCTATGATCATGGATTTTCCCTATTTAGTCAATAGAAAATATAAATCAATTTTGTTTACTTTTAAGCTTTATTTCATCATGAGAGTCAATCTAAAGAATGCCCTGTATATTTTAATTTCACAATTACTGTAAATTTCTCATGCAGCTTGCTTTTATTGTTACAGGTTCTGATACACATTAGTCAATTTTCACTGCTTTAATGCACTATGATGACTACAAAGTTGGGTTTTTCATTATTACAAATTAATATTTTTATCTCTTTTCTTATTCTGATGCAGTGGTGGCACATTCCAAGATAAAATGTATAGCATGTAAAGAATGCAAAATGTTGTGGTCTCATGAGATTTTTCAGCTAGAGATTCAGCAAAGGAAGGTCTCATGTTAATAATTTAGAAACTTGCTATAATTTCAAATTACAGATTTTTTTAATATGTGTATCACTGTGGGATAAAAGCAAAACCTGTTTGCTAAGGCTTATGTAGATAGTGGTCTCTGAATTTGCTTTTTTATAATGAAACAGTGTCTGTTAACAGAAAAAGACAATCTAGAGCTTATTTTAAGACCCATCTACTATTATCATCATAAGCTACAAGGAATCATTTATTGAAAAGAAAAAAAAACATCTTACTGCCTTTAATAGAAAAATAGAAAATAGTTGGTCTGATTTGTCCAATTGAAATTATCTCCTTTTTAATTTGCGTCTATTCAATCACAATTGTGGAGTTGTCCACAGAGCCAGAGCACAGTGAAAATTGTATAAATTCCCTTCAGAAATCTAAACATATCTTAAATGAGAATAAGCCTTGCCGTGTCTTACTTTCATGTGAAAGTTAGGCGTTGTGGAAAGGTTTACATACTATTAATTGTCAGTTTGCACTTTATTTGAGGAAATAAAACTGTCTTAATTTAATTTTTGTAAGGTATCTGTATCTCATTTTGGGAAAGGTAAAGTGGGTCAGTTACGGATAAAAAAAACAATAATAAAAATTTTTATAGTACTGTAAGAATGAATAGTTTTGGCAAGCTATAGTGATGTTTTCAGTAGCATTGGTTCACCAACTGAGCAAGGACTTGTAACTTGTTGGTATAGTTTGAACATGGGCAGTCCACAAATTGTTTTTGCCCTACTTATTCAGATAGTCCCTAATCTTCAATATTTTAATGTTGTTATTAAAGTGCATGGATAAACGGGAAACGATCAAATGTCATTAACAAATTATTGGTGGACAGGAATGCCTCAGTATTTATTTATTAATTAAATGTTAAACAAGCATATGGTAACACCTTTGGCTTTAAATTTTTGTTTTTTATGCTGTTGACAGAGCTACTTTAATATTTCAATATAGACATGTGTTTTTTAAAAGAAATTTCCTGGTGCAGTGTAAAAACACTATCAGTTTTCAATTTTAAGGCCTAACACTAAAATGTTCTATGTGACTTACCATGGCTTTGACTTTTTGGCTGTATTGTCTTGATTTTGATACAATTGCTACTATTAATTTTGAATTATTTCTATAAAGAAAGGTGTTTATAATGTGAGTCCACCTAAGAGAAGATGTCATCAATGTAAGTAGGGGAAAGTGATTTTTTTGTGTGTGTGTAGGCTAATTGTTTTCTTTCAATTTTTTTTTTTTTATGTCTTTTTATGAAATGCAAAATTGGTTCACTCTTAATAACATATCCTTATGTTTGTGTGGAATTGTTTTAAAATAGTAACATAGCCAATGCCTTGGTGAAGTTGAACTGAAATCTGTAGAAACCAAAGATCTACTTTATGTACTTTATATGCTTTTAGAAATGTGAGAGAATATTTTGTAACATGGAAAAGATTAACTTACGCTTTGTGGGGGAAAGAAAGGTATATGCTGATGCACATTATTAAAGTACATACGTAAAGAACTACTATACATAACTATATATATTTTCTCAATATCCAGTTGCTAGCCCATTTATTTGTTGTACAATATGCCTGCAAAATTTGTAGACTTTAATCCTTTCAAAAAATTGCCTTCAATCGCATGTTACTTCAGGAGGCATTAATGTATTTTAATATACAGTTTTAAAATTTGGAAAGTAAACATGTAAATATCATAGCTGTGTAAATTCATTAAGGCTGTTTCAGACCACAGAAATAATCAGTTTTCTAGCCCACATTATTAGGATGCCCCATTTTTCTTTTATATTGCTAAGCCCTACACTGTATCGTTTAGTACTTTAAGTTTTGATGCTTAGGTAGTTTCATTGTTTTTAAAAGTAATACAATAGGAAATTTTGTGTTTTTTTTCTCCTTGTCTACTATGTGGTGGATCCAAAAATACCTACAACAACTGTCTTCTTTTCACTACAAAATGAATTAATTGCCTTATTATCGCAAAATAGTATGGGAAGCCCATTGGAGGACCAATGTTATACTGCACTGGACTCCATTTTCAGCACGAAAATAGTTTGTAAATTCTTCACTTTTTTTTAAGAGAACTGGAAAGGTTTATTTTATGTTCACACTGCATACGATACATTAGTATATTTTCCCACAGGCAATACATGAAAAAGGAAGATCCTGTCTTGTGACATTTTTCTCATGATGTGCTTAGGTTAAATTACATTAGTTGTTAGAGAAGTATATTTTAAAAGGGTATTTAGAGTAGCTGAAAGGGAGAAATTAAATTAATATCAGAATATTAATAATAAAGCCACAGTATTTTAGATTAAACTTTCTCTTATAGATTACATTATTATAATAAACCCGTGTAATGAGTAAGTTAATTAACAACATTTTATTTTTTGGCTAAAATTCAAAATAAGGTGAAATGTTATTTCTCTCTTTTGCTCTTCCAAAATTATTAATTGTAGAATTGCACTGGACTATCTGGGTACATTGTGTACCTCCAACCTCTTTTTGTTTTATTTTATGTTTTTTTTCCTCTTCCCTAGCCTTATTTCTTAACCTGATAAGTTAGTGTTTACCAAATCATATATCATGTATACAGTTTGAAAAATTGCCTAATGTGATCTTTTCTTCATCCTAGTGAAGGATACTTTTCTCATGAAATAAGTGTACTTTGTTTTTGTTGCGACGTACTATCAAAATGTTTGCATTGACTTTTCCAATTCAGAGACTAAAGAAAGCTTTGTTTAGATGTTATATATATTGTATAAGACGTATTTTTAGCCACCTGTCTTTCTGTCACAACTAAAACTGATGATTGTTTAATTTTAGCTTGTTTCTGCAGTTATTTAATATACTTGGATAGTTACGGGAGAAAACGTATGACATCTGTAAGGTTTGGAGTGAGCCAGTATATGCTGATACATTAAGAATTGTGAACATTAATAGACGTATGTTATGCTGCTCTTGTATTTTCAGATGCCAACAGCATAAAAGTTTATTAGCATTGAATGTTTTGCAAAAGACCCAAGCTTTCATTTCCATTTTGCCTTCACATTAAGACCTTATTTTAAAGAATATAGAATGCTTTTGATTTGTTTATGTAAAAAAATCATGTTTTTATGTTTAAATGTCCCATATACTGTATGCTACTGAGAATTGTAGGAAAAAATTGGTTTGTTTTTAAACTATACTAAATTATAATGTGCTTTCTTCAAAGTCCCATTATGTGTGTTATTGGTGATTTATAAGTTTGCAAATAACATGTGTTAAGATGAACAAAAAGAAGGAGCCATATAATAAAATGTCAACATTTTTTGTGCATTAAATGAAATTTTAACACAAAACTGATCTTTTAGCCAGCTGCATAGTAAATCTTTAGAATACATAGCGTTTTCTGTATTATACTTAAAACTCTGTTAATTATATGGGATGTCTCTCTAATATATAATGTAAATTAGTTTTGAATTTGGCCTAATGAATGTATATGCTGATTTGTTTTCAGTTGCTGTTGTAATGACAATTATTAAAGAAAAAGTGTCCTATTTTGTAAATTTGCAACATGTATGTGAATAATATATTTTTACTTTCTATTTTTTGGTACCAGGAGAATCTGAATATTTAAACAGTCTGTCATAATTATGTTATGCAGTTTACAGTCAGCTTAAACCCTTTATATTACTTTGGCTCGTTTTTAAAATGAAACATTCTGCAAAAAATTAGTGGATTTGGAGTTCTTTGTAATATTTGACACTGTCTTTGCAAGAGCCACTTGCTTTGAGCTAAATGTTTTTGATAGAAACAATACTAAACAGTTCTGCTTCTAAAATACATAATCTTTCACTTCTAAACAGTTATTTACTAGTGTTTACTTGGACTCTAATTTTATAAAAATAACTAATTCATAAAGAACATTTATTCTGTTAAAGTATCCGTCAGTTTACAGGTGAAAACAGTAGTAATTTTAAAATTATTTTCACCAAATTAAAATTTTGTGAATAACTGGAATTTAACTAAATCATTGAAGCAATAGAAATAACTGGCATGGTGCCAGTCATGAACGAATCAGAACTGCATAACAGTGTATTTTATGTGCAGTGCCATTTATTCTGCTATAGATTGCTTTTGCACCCTCATTGTGGACGATTAAATATGTGGAAATTTTTGCAGAAGGCAAATTTTTAAAGATGTATGCTTAGCATATAGTCTTTTCATTTTTAGAGAGACTGTTAATATATTTTCAGCTGTTTAGTATACCTGAAAAGAAATTGCTGGGCTGCAAAAAAAGTACTATTGCGTATCTAATTTTAATGCTTCTTTTTTAAATATTTTTCTCTTGAGACCCTTTTATGGCTTCATGTTTGTGTTTTTGCCTCTTGCAAAAGGTTTGCATTTGTGGGAGGTTTAACTTGTTTTTTATGGAGTGTATAATTTTTCCATTATGATATTGGCCTGTTACAGAGTGAAACATGTCCTGTGCACAATACACTCCTTTACATCTTTTTGTGATTTGTTTGCTTAATTAGTCGGATCAATAATATGATAAGGTCTACCTAACCTTGCAGTTCAAGTGCTTTAATTACCTGCTTTCAAGACCTTTACAAGAATGTTGGTCTACTAGACATTTACGTTCACCACAGAAAAATGTGTAGAAGTAGAATAATGGACATGCAATAATGAATATTTGTATTTATATAATATGCAGAGTATCAAACTTAAGTTGCCTGATTACAGATACTGTAAATGCTAGGAAAAATTAGTTTTATGTTCATGGGACAAAGACTGTAGGTGTTTAGTGGTAAATGGCTGTTTCATATCTATGGAATATTTGCTTGCTTAATTTTCTTAGATGTAAATATGATTTCTGGACAATTTAATTTTACTTCTGTTTTTAATGTGATGTTTCATAAGCACGTAAAAAGTTTAATTTTGGATACTAACAAGTTTATTATTTTTGAATTTATTATCCACTCCTCCTTATGGTGCATAACAATTCACTTTTGTGCCTGCTTATTAAAAATGTGCAGTGTTTGTCGAATGTCTTATGTCCAAGGCTTAGTCTTAAATTACATCTATCATCCCATCTACATTTGGAGCCTAAATCTGTCCCTTGCAGGGCATGCTATCTATTTGTACCTACATATACTATACCTGCTTTAATTTTTTATTTTTTTGTATGGAAAGATTAACTAAGAGTCACTCGAGAGGACCAAATTGATACAGTAGTTAAACTAACATTCACTTTTGCTTGTGCTAAACACCAGGAAAATTGCACATAGAACTTGGGCAAGAAATTTAGCCCAAGACCTTTCAGCTAAGTTAGCTTCTCTAACCATAATGACACATGAGTCTCAATGTGAAGAGAATGACAATATAGTTCTATAAAAGCAGAAATAAACATCCCTCTCTAATTGTTCTTACAAAAATTAAGCACTTATTGTTGACTAACACTGGAAAAGGTTTGTAAGTGAGATGAATGAGAATTCTGATGCTTTAAACAGATAAAAAGTCCTTGATTACAATGAAAAGACACATTTGTTTACCACTGCTTTACTAAAGTAAGGTGATGTTGTTTAACCATGTTGATTAATAATGACTGTGACAGTGTCTATAATTGATTAAAAATGGTAGAGGTTGAAAAGAGCATATTAAACAGTTGCGTTCTCAACAGTCATAGGTGGCACGGACATCTTCGGTGATCAAGTCTTCAATAGTATTAAATGACTGTCAACTCATTCCTGCTTTATGGAATGCCATCTTCAAACACAGTTACTAAATTAAACACTGAAATAGCTTACTCATCATTTTGTAGCTACTCTATCAGAAAAGCTACTTATTGTTTAACTGTACTGTATTTCCATAAACAAGTTTCTAATATAAAATTGAAGATGTTCAGACTTTAAACCCTTAAAAGCAAGACATTCATTAAATGATCTTTAACTTTTTCTTCTCTTCTTTACAGTTTTCTTTTGTTCATAAATGTCATACTTTAACAAAGTTACTTTGTTTTTCTAATATATAAGCATGATGATAGAATTATTAAATATTATTTGAGTTATGGATAAATTGGTCATTTGAGAAAATCATTATTCTAAAAGCATAAGTGGGAAGATGCCATACCATTCATTTCATCAGATAAGAGAGAATGTTTTGCAGTATATACAGTATGGTCTGGCCTTTTTTTCTTGAATGACTTGTAAAATATCAAGTCGAATGCTAAATGTATGATAATTTTCAACTTCATAAGTATGGGAAGCATGGTATTGTACTTAACATGGAATTATGTGTATTTGCCTTTACAGAAGCCCCAGTTAATGTGACACCACTGTAAACAATAAAATTTTTACTTTTAGCCATTTGTTCATAATTTACATGGCCTGGTCTTTATTTCTATAAATTCAGCCATACTTTAAGTCTTTTATTTAAGAAATAGATTTTGAGAAACTTTATACAAAAGCAGAACCTTCAGTGAACAAAATAGTTTTTAACTGTGTTAACATTTGACAAATAATTCAAAAGCCATTGCTTCTCTACAAAGTATTTCTGACATTTCCGCCTCACTGGCAGAGATATTACAAAGGATTCGCAGGTGATAATTAGTTGATGTTTTAATGTCATTGTGTGATTTGAGAGGGTAAACCACTTAGAACAGATTTCCAGATAGATATGTCCTTAATGGTTTCTGAGGCAGTGAATGATTTGTTCAAAATTATTTGCACAGATGCATCTTTTTTCAGTTAGCCATATGCATTTGAGTTTAACAGTACAGCTTTTCCTGTGCATTAATTGATATTTTAAATGGTTTAATTTGTATTTCTTTTATTTAAGAATTTAAAAGCCTGTGTATGTAATATGTGCTTGATTGTTAGCCATCTCTTGGTTGGTTTATCCTCTCAATAACTGGCATTTCATATTTTACTAGAATTTGTGTTACAGAAAACCGCATCAGATTTTTAAACTGCCTGGGGTCCTTGAGGGGATGATCTGTAAACTATTTTTCTGCTTACTGAGCCCAATATGTATTTAAAACAAGTTTTTACAGAACAAAAACAAACTCAAAGGTCTATGTAGATTTTATTCTTGCAGTGTACATACCTTTCAATGGCAAATGCTGACCATTTAGTAAAGTGGCCTTGAAGTGTGTTTTTTTTTTTTCCTCTCCCTCTCTATTAAAGATTTGTTTTTAACCGTCTTCTGCTGTCTAACACTTTTTATTGGTGTACTGTCTGTTCCCATTATGTAGCAAAATTATTTGGTTTATGTAATGCCATTTAATTAGACATTCGGCTCCTTGTGCCTGAAACAACTTCATCCGATATTTTTCTTGACAAGTCAATAATATGCTCCGTGGAGGAACATATCTCCTAAAACTCTAAGCTTGTCTACTACACCAATGGACCTCCAACCCCCTTTTTTGTTTTGTTTGTTCATTCTTTCTCTTCATATGTCATTAAAAGCAGCAGCTTAATGATACACATATGGTCTTGCCAAACTACCTAATTGCCCATTGTATGTTTTGTTATTTGCAACTAATAGTAAATTGCTGCCTTGCTATTGTAAAGAAATAATTAACAATACTTCCTAAACTTATCATCTTAAACCTGATAGGTTTTGTAGGATGATGATGGTGGACCACTGGGTTCATACCAGTTTGTAACTTTACAATTCTTATGACAAGTCAAAGGAAAACTCCACAAGTTTATCGGTTGACCCTAAATCTAAACATGTTTACTAAATCTTCCAAAACCTGTCCCAGTCATGACCTCTATAAATCATAAGCCAACTTTAATGTGTTGCTTCAACCAAAGAATGCCCCCAAATATCCTTTTATGTTAGGTTGGAATGAAATATAGATGTCAAGAAGTTACCCAAGACTTATAGGTACATTGTTAAAGATGGCAAGTGAGCACCAGGTTTGCATCAAAAAGACAAAAAAAAATCTCCCCATTTGAGGCCAAGGTCAGGGCAAATGTATAATACCATGAACACTCTGAAAATCTAAATGTATTGTTGGACAGGCTGTGAAGAGGGTGATCAATATAGCAGGTAACCAGAATTATATTGTAAATGAGACAAAGGAAATAATTGACCACGCAAAAGTGCAAACCAAGCACATCTCTTCCCAAAGGCAAGAAGGCTATGGCATAGAGAAGAATATCCCTCCTTGGATGTCCTGAGAATGGACAAAATCTTAAGGCATTGGAATTTGCATTGTATTTGTTCCCACTGAGACCCTGATGAATTAAGAAAATGTTAGTTCTTTCATTTGTTTTCCCAACAATCCAATGTATCTGAATAGAAATATAAGTGGGTGGAGCCACAATTGCTTTTAAACGAAAAGCTGTAAAGCCAGTTTTAGAACAAACTGAGACTGAGCCATTACTTGAATCAAGCAATAGTGATGACAATGTGAATTGGTCGTCAGATGTCGTGAGCAGCCTGGCAGTCAAATGAAAAGTTAGTATCTTAGCACTGTTCACAATGCAGCAACTGTCAACATCTTAGAAGAAACGTGGATGTCACTGAGCCTTGCGTTGTGTTCGCCTGCAATAACACAAGTGGTATGTCAATCAGGCACTGATGTTCTAATCTCTTATGCACAACACACTTCTACTGTCCCGATTGTAATGTTAGGCTTATATGTTGGTGCCTGTATCAAAATATGTCCCACCAAGGACTAAATCTGCATCGGTACAGTAGTGAACACAGAACATATCTTTAATACTGTGATTATGTTGATGTTTTGGTATTTAGAAGTTTTTGTTACACGTAGTAATATTTTTTTCCTGTTAAAAATTTCCAGGGGTAAATATAAGGCTAAGGAGGTGCATTAAATGGTGCGGCAGGTTGGACTTGGCAAACATAAGTCAGTCAGTGTGACATGAACGTTTGTGGGGACAGTGATCCCCTAAAAAAGCTACAGATATTAGAGAGGTGTCTCCCCAGGACTGTGGCAGGAGTTGAAAGGGGATTAAATAAACTGTCCTTTCAAGGACCATTCAACAGCCACCTATTTTTGTGTCAGTCATTCCTCTGCTGCATCTTGGGTATTTACAATATCATAACTACAAATAACTCCTAACGTGCTTGTTTTATTTTGATACTCTTAGCGTTAAAGCAACTGAAGTTTTTTTTTTTTTTCTTTTTTAAAAGAATATTAGAATCAAGATGAGAATAGACCATTCAGCCTAATAAAACACTTTGAAGTCTGTCTACCACACTACTGGGTAACTTCCAAGTGTCTGTAGTTCTCTATGTAAATAACTTTCTAATGTTTGTGCAAAATTTACTCTTAGCAAGTTTCCAACTGTGTCCCAGTGTTCTCGATGTCTCTAAAATTATGAAGGGAATTAATGCAGTGGATAAACACATCATTCATGTCTCTACTTAATCTCCTTTTGCTTAAAGTTAAACGGCTCTGCTCTTTTAATCTTTCCTCATAACTCCTCCCCTGTAGTCCTGGAGTCAGCCTAGTCACTCTTTTCTGGTCTTTTTCCAACACTGCTATGTCCTTTTTGTAGCCAGGGACCAAAACTGCACAGTACTCCAGATGAGGCCTCACCAGTGTGTGTTAAGTAGTAGTAGTAGTATTATTATTATTATAATGTATTGTAGCTTTTAACTGTGGGCTTGAAATTTGTATTTGTGTTGAATGACTGCTGCCTGTCGCTTCAGATGAAGTTTTATATCTGGCCTATCCTAAACTTCCTGCCCTCCATTCCTTAATTTAAACATCTTTGACTAACCTCAAGATACACCCTCTCGGTGATTCAACTCTTTATAATAACGCTCAGTTGTGTCTTAAGCATTTTTTTCCTGTTTTCTCTCACATGCTGTGAATGCAATTACCTGTAAAATGATGGCTTTTTGTAGTATATGCAACTGTCTTTGTGTCGGGTATCACAAGTCTGTTTCTGGCCCTGGCTGGGCTAGTTGACCTTGCAATGTCCCCCATAACCTTGCTTTTGTGTACACATGTTCAATTTGAATTTTCAGGTTTAGCAGTGGAGCTTGATAGTTAACCCCTGTATTAAAATTAGTACCACCAGTTGTTTTTGTTTTTAATTGTTTCGTTTGTGCCTTTTTAGTTTTTTCCAGTAGAGGCCATACAGCCCACATTAGTGAGACCTGGAAGTGTGAAACATCCAGCAGGATTTACTCCATTCAAGGTAGCCACAGTAATTTGAATAAAAAAAAAACAAAACAGAATGGATCTCAATATCTGGATATCTCACACTGAATTGTTTGTTGGCTTCATGCTGAGCAGAAGATACATGGGAGATAGCACTGTTATCAGACAGCCCCAGTCTCTTGTATTCAAGTCATGCATTGTGTGAGGTCTGTGTGTTCCTTTCATGTGATTGTGTCTTGTTCTTTGTCACCTGAAAGCCATTAAGTTCTAAATGTGAGGTGTTGCCATTTCAATCTTGGCAATTCATAACCAATAGGTTTTTTTTTTCTAGACGGTGTGTTTATGATGTTGCATTATGTGATTTATCATTGTGGGTCATGTCCAATCGGCAGACCACGGTTGCAGATCTCATTCTAGGACCATTAAATGACTGATTGCTGGTCTTCCAGTACAGTCCTGCTCACCCTTTTTGGTGACAGCCTACATCATGCTGCCTGACGGAGCCAGTGACTTACAAAGGGTTAACAGTACAGTGAGTTGCTGCTTTTTTTTTTTTTTTTTTTTTTTTTTTTTTTTTTTTAAAACTGCTTTGTCGTAGTGTGTAAAACATGAGACATCAGATAACCAAGCTTTCCTTCAGTTTAAGGTCCAAAACATGCACTCCTTTATTCCTTGTTGCTGTATTATATGCATTGTACTTCCTTTCACAAGAACATTCATTCGTTGTCGGCTCTCATGCACACAGATCACTATCACTAAAGACAAAATTAAACCTACTTAATTTTACAGGAGTGAGTCGCTGGACATGTCACATATGTGACCAGCTTAACTGGAGTGAGTAAAGATTACAGTATGTCAATTAAGTCTCTGCTGGCAAAGACACCTGATGTGACATGGCCTTTAGTTTTTAAACCTATATTCTGGTGTTGTATTTGGTGATGATGATGTCATGATGATCCAATGCCAGTCGAGAGGCTGAATTCCAGCATCTATCCATCTCATTGTCCAGTTATTTTCTGAGTCAAACGTTATATGAACTTGCATATCATGATAGTGTTTCGAAACAGTCAAAGACATTATTAGTTATTACTAGAGTCTGAATGCATACTGGAAAATTCTTGCAAGGCTGTACCCAATTTTCCTACAAAAAATACAGCTAAAAATCTGTGTGCTCCATGGAACCACACCAAGACGCAGGAAGAATGAGAAGAGTGACCAAGGCAAGACAGAAGCCTTCCATAGGGTCCTGCTAAGTAAGCCCATCTATCTTGTTAATTAGGTGCCTTGGCATCCGGTCATCAGCTCTTGCCCAATCAGATGTTGCATAAATGTGGTTGTTCATTCTGTCTGCCTGGACTAGGGCATCCATTCCCGGGAATCCCGCATGTCATTCCTGGGAATGACACAGTGCACGGGCATCTCGCATGTAAACGGTTTTAGAACGAGCGACACTTATTTTTAATAAAACTACTGCAATATGTTGACACTAATAAAAGACCAACCTTAACTACAAGCAGTTCATGCTGTCATATGAGTACATGTATCTACTGTAGTTAGTTGCGGTAATAAGAGTGTAGAAAGCACAACATGTCGAGCGTGCGGTCGTCCAGTCGAGAGCACCTTCGTGCAGAGTACACCAGCCGCTGAGAAAGCAGGCTATGCCTCCACTGAAGTAAACGGCACAGATACTGATACACACGTTCTAAACAACGCCTGCGCTTGCCGTTGCTCTGAAACACTGCCATTTCAGCTTTTACTGATGCATCCAGATTCTTGTCATCATTCTGTGATGGCAAGTTTCTTAGCACAGATAATGCGGATGCAACGGACTGACACTTTGCAATTTCAAGTTGCTGTCAATAGCACAGACGTCAATAAACTCTGCCCCGTCCCGGGAATGGATTCCTTAGGCTGGACCACCTTAAACCGTGGCCCATAAATTCATTCTGTAGAAGGAGCATTTTTCCCTGAACGGAATGCCGTTTAATCCCCCAGATGAATCCCTTAAAGAAAGCGGAAACACAAGAAAAACTCATTTTTTAAAAAAACGTTTATTTTTACATGTTGCAATCCTCCACAAGGCATTTTCATCGTGATTGCATTACCGTAGAGTTATAAATATTCACAAACTATTTACAAGTTAGAATCAAAGACGATGTTTTGAGGGGCTCAGCTTCTTTGGCGCCAGTACTCCAATGGAAGCCCCGCTAAGAGGCTGTTCTGTCCGCCCACGCTGATCTCGCCGCTGTGCGCAGACGCAGTCCAGGCGCCCTCAGCGTACACCTGTGGCTTCTGCGGCACGTAATAAGGAGCGCTGCGCTGGCTCATCCGGGGCAGGTGACGGGCTCGGCGGTTCTGGAACCACACCTGGGAAAAAACAAATGAAAAATTAAACTGAGGAACACTTCGAAAATATCACCATGTGCCCAGACATATGGGTTATTTATTTTGGAAGATCGTGTTATAAGTATTTTAGCCTTTAATGCTAACTTTTCACTTTGATTTTGAGTTATATATTAGTCATAGACTGCCTCATGTAAACCGTTCAGTAGACAATAATTATATTGTGATGCTGCACAACATGAACGTAATTTAGCCTAAGAGGAGATTTATGGATGTGGTGAGAGAGCAAGGAGCAGAGGACTGGAAAAGGATTATCTGCTGTGGTGACCACTAGGATAATACAACTTTAAATTAATCTGAGAAAACTGGGGTTTTTATGATCCGCCTAACTCAACAGTTTTAAATATTACAGCCGCGCTCGCTGACATGCCCACCACGGTCAGCGTATGCGTGTGCGCCGTCTCACCTGCACCCTGGACTCCGCGATTCCCGTTGATTCGGATAACTGCGTGCGCTTCTTAAAATCCGGATACGGGTCGTTTTGGAAAGCTCGTTTGAGATATTCGCTCTGCTCTTTCGTAAAGATGGTTTTCTTCCTCTTTTGCTTTGCTCGGTTTTGGTTTCTGCACGTGGCGCCCACGTCTGACGAGGTGTCGCTTCGCCTCTCTTTGGACGTCTCAATGGCTGTGCCGCCCCAGCAAGGCAAATCCAAAGAGGCACCCCGACCTGGGAAGGGAAAGAATAGGCTTAGCGTCTCATTTGTACTCGAAAGGAACACATACGTTTACTTATTCATGAACATTGAAAAATCGGACACCCCAAATGTGTCCGGTCTTTGCACATTTGAACTTTTTACTGTACACCTAAAAATGAGCTTTCAACAATTTCACTGTGTCAGTGTCAAATTAATCGAAAGAAAAATCTATGGAGTTTGTTAGGCTATTTAAGCGTGCAATGGCGAAATTAACTTAAAGTTAAAAATAAGAAATGGACAGTGTCAGCAGTGCCTTTAGTTAAGAAATAACTTTTATATAAAAATCAATACACAGGGAAGATGAAGTGATGGCGTGCAGAATTCTTCGTGGAAGTAAGACCGATTTTACCAAGATGGCCTATTTGTTGTCCCAGTAACTGATGCCCCCTTAATCCCCTGATTATTAAGCTCCACTGTAGATGTACAGTACAGGAAGCAGTTGGCCATACTTACTGCTGACGCCAGTGCGCTCCATGCCGCTGCACCCCGCTCGTCCTGTCCCGGGACTGCTCTCGGTGGTCCTGACCGCCAGCCTGTAATCCTCCTCCAAAGACAAGACGGTGTTGAGAAGATGGTCCATCTCCCAGTCCAGTTCCATTGCGCCCGCACTGCTCTATCGCTCACCTCCATCACCCCACAAATATATATACAGGCGGGCGGCAGAGGCTCCTTCATTCGTCATGTGTATTAGCGCGGCGAATGTCCTAATAGAGGATCAAAGGCCGATTCATTGATCACAAATAGCTTTACAGATTTAGTGAATGTCTTTAATGGAAAGGGGAGGGGGGTCTGTTTCAAGCCCCAAAGGTGACAGGACCACTAAGTACCTGTCAGGCCACGGCCGGGCCTTCGCTGTCCACAAGAAGAGCGTCCTTTCATGAACAGACGGAGCAGAAAGTTAAAAGGACGAGTTTGAGCAGTGGACTCGCTGCTTATTGTTTCGATATGCACTTTGTACAAGAGCTTTGAAGTCGTCATGTCGAAGCAAATAACACATAAGGCTCTAACGTTAAACATTGGAACTTTTACTCGGGTGAACGCAGCACGTATAAATAATGTCTGCGCCCCAGCGCGTTAAGGGGCGACTTGACTTTTTAATGCCAGTCGATCAACTGACCGTTTTAAATTGTTAGTTTGTATGCGTCTGCCCATTTATAACAGGCCTCCATAGTTATCTGTCCACCAGGCTAGACAGACGCATATAAAAAGTGCAATCTGCCCGTGATATATTTCCTTTCACATCAATGTAATATAGCGCGTGAAAGGCAGCGTATGTATGTGTATAAATGTTTATATATGTGTATATATGTTTAATACTTATGGTGCCTTTCTTATTTACTATAACGTCTTTTAGTTTTATTATATAATCATTTTCATATCTCTATGTAATGTGCCTTTCATAATTATCTATCTTTGTAACATTGTGCCTTTCCTATTTACTATACCATCTTTAATTTCTGTTATATAATAATTTTCATATCTCTATTTAATAGTTCCTTTCATAGTTAAATATTTATAAAATAGGAAAGGCACAATTTATTATACCGTCTTTAATTTGTTATATAATTTGCATACCTCTGTATATTAGTTCCTTTCGTAGTTAAATACGTATAACATTGTGCCTTTCCTATTTATTATATAGTTTTATTTTTAATATACAATATTTTCCTACCTCTGTATAATATAGTGCCTTTCATAATTACTTATTTATTTGTGTAACATGGTGCTTTGTCTATTTTTTATACTTTTAATTAAATGTTATACTTTTCATACCTCTAATTCAGTAGTTGCCAAACTCGGTCCTTGGAACACCCTGTGGCTGCAGGCTTTAACTCCAGTTAGTTAGCTTTTTTTTTTCTCTTCGTTTATTCTGCATTCAGAAAGGCACCACAGTATCATTTTTACTCTGTAAGACATTTAGAAATATGTCTGTCTATGTTTTGCTAGAATTTTAAATGCTTAACTCTGTTTTTCTTGTAGTCCTATTGTTTTCCCATATTTTGTGTAGTCTGCTCCCATAGTGATTTTCCTGTTTATTGTACTGTCTTCAGTTGTATCTGTTACATAATATTTTTCGTATCTGTGTAGTGCCTTTTCTATCTATATGTATCGTCTCTGTACTTTATATAGTGCCTCCTCTATGTTATATGCATATTATACAGTTTATTGTAGTGCCTTTTCTATCTATATCATATGTATCGTCGCTATACTTCCTATAGTGCCTTTCAAATCTGCTATTGTAGTTCCTTTTCCATCTGTCTTACTGGTGCATATAAAAGACATGATATCCGTGTCAGACGCAGTGTTATTCTTCTGTGCCTGTATATTTAAACACAAAAGTCTGTCCGATTGAGTTGTTTGGGATTGCAGATCTTCTGTTCTCTCACTGTCTGTGGATTTATCTTTTTTTTATTTATTTATTTGTTTGTTTGCTTGCTTGTTTGCTTTACAGACACCCATCTTTAAGCGGTCCCCTAATGAGTCTTAATTAGCTGCTCACTTTTCTCCGCTTCCCCAGTCGCTCCGTCTTCTCTGATCAAGGCCTACTTTTCCCCTTTGAGCGGTAGTACTCGTCGAATGTTCTGCAAATCTTCGTATTTCTTCTTCAGCGCAAATGTTTTGCCCCTTCATGTCCAGTGATGAAGGGAGCGCAGTTAGGCTGGGATGAAAGCGACTTTGTCACAGGCCGAGGACAGCGCCATTCACACGTTTTTTTTTGTCATCCCAGAACCGCATTGTCGCATTCGGGGTCACCGGAGAGCCAGCGAGGGGCCTAAATCAGTTGAGATTAAATACCAACACGTGAAATCATCAGCCGATGTGGCGTGAGGGCAGACTACGTGGAGTTCAACACTTCTGTTTTCCCGGCGTTCGAGAATGCTGATAAACGTGTTGCAGGTAACGGTGTATGCAGGGCTCAGAATTTTTCACCCCTCGGGCATCCGTGAAATAAAATGATGAGTATTTGTTCTTTTTTATCAGACCAGTTAATAATAAACTGATGGACCCATTTATCTGGGCTACAATGAGACTGTTTTCCTATTAATGCTACTTCAACTACTAATTTACTCATCCATTTTGAACACTTCATCCGGTGACTCAAAACAGGTACCAAGCCCGGCCGGATCGCTTGTCCAAACAGTACGCATGACGGCTTACTGACTCCTAATGCGTGTCTGTGGTTGTGGGATCGGAACGGGAGATCAGCCCGTCACACTGTGGTCAAGCCGGCGACTGCACACAATTCTCCTTTAACTCTCCGCGTTGAATTAAACAACCCCCTTTCATTTTGTTTTAATACAGCAGTCGCAAAGGTAATACACACCATAAATAAATGTAAACGTACAAATATGATTTTGCCGTGGGGCAGACAGAAAGAATAAAATACACGCGGGTTTTGCCTGAAACAGATTTCTTCAATGCGGTAGCTGGCACGAGACACGTCCTCACAACGGCCCCCACACAGTAGCTGCTGTGACTTTGTGTATTCGCGAAGGGCACGCTGATCTGTAATGACGTCATACCGATGTGGCGAATGCGCTACGCATGCGCACAATGCACGAAAGACTCCGCTTTTTACGGGGTTCAAAATTTTTACTCTTCTCGGACATCCGCGATATAAAATGATATTCGTGTATTTATTCGTTTTTATCAGACTAGTCGATAGTAAGCTGATGGGCCCATTCATCGGTGCTACAAAGAGATTGTTTACTACCTCTACTACTAGGTTACTAATTTTCTATTCATTCATTTCCCCATTTTACGAGTAGGCGTATTAATCCCATTATCCTAATTGGATAAACTGATCAATTAACAGTGAGACTCTGTTAACTGTTGAAATGACATAGCAAAAATATTCTAATAAACGACAAGTTTAATTTACATAACGTCATTAAATCTGTTCATGTTCAAAACGCAGAGCAGTTTATTAACTGTGTAGCGGAGAACACTTTTTATATAAGACAATTTTTAAAAGGTCAAAACAGCGAAAACTCCGTGATCATTTACATTTACATCCGACATAATAAGGGTACAATGGAGTTAATCACTCTTTAAATTGTGTAAACGAACTTTTCATTGAAAAGGCAAGATGCCTACGCTCTTTAAAATACTGGCTCTTCAATGGCGCTTTACTGCTCTGTGTGGTTTCTTGAAGAGCCAAGGAATCGTTTCAGTCTGGGCTGGGTTCTTTATATATGACATTGATTCATCAGACTTTCAAAAGGTTCTTCATGTTTGGACAAATCCATTCATCCATCCATTTTCCAACCCGCTGAATCCGAACACAGGGTCACGGGGGTCTGCTGGAGCCAATCCCAGCCAACACAGGGCACAAGGCTGAACCAATCCCGGGCAGGGTGCCAACCCACCGCAGTTTGGACAAATCTTTTTTTCTTATATAATACGCTACCGTGGCTGTTCGTTTGTCTGTCCAGGATTTTAAATCACCTGTAGCTCGCAAACCGTTTGAATTATTGACCTGAAATTTGCTACACATATACTACGTGACGTCTACTCTCCGCTTTTGAGTGTTGATTGACCTCCAAGTGTTATATCTATTGGCAATAATATTGAACTAATAAAAAGGAAGAAGACGGAGACAGGTTCAAAGTGATAAACTTTAACAGGTCCTTTTACTAAGATCGTTTCAGAGTACACGTTACATAGCCTTATTATTATTACTGTATCTACTTCCTAATAGCTCCCCAATACCCATAATTCCTTATTACTACGGAATCCTCAAAAGTCCAGACTTACAATATACTACATATTCCTCCCCCCTTAAAATTGTAAACACGGCTAACATATAACAAACAACACCTGCTATTAGAAACAGGAGTATCAACATGAAACAGAAAACATACTGTTATCAATGCAATTACATTCTAACAAAGGAGAGCGGATAAGCGATCTGTACATCCTGCTAACATAAGGTATTATTCTGTACCTTTGTAACTCCATATACATATATATATATATAGTTAGTATAAGTTAAGATAGTCAAGAGGCTTCCTGCTTCTGAGAGGATTTCGTCGTACAGCTGATGTGAGTTCATCCCCTAAGGCAGCCTCAGGTAACTTTGGCACCACAGCATCAGCAGGAATTGAAACAGGAGAGTCAGGTGGTATCCCCGGCTGGCTTTGGGTCAACTCACTAGAACTTGGTTCCTCAGACATTTCTGTGCTACCAGCTGCTTCATCGGGTATAGCTGGTAATAACTGTTCAACATGTCGTCTCCATGTCTGGCAGTCTCGTGTTCATACCTTATAAGAGACAGGTCCAATCTTTTGAAGAATGGTTGCATTTCTCAGTGGTGGAGTAGGTACAAGCAAGGACAGCATCTCTACTGAAAAACTCATGATCTTTCGCCCGCTTGACATGTTGTTTTACTTGATTGTGCTGCTTATCATAAACTCTCATTGGAGGGGTAGCTGGTCTCAACAAATCAAGACGTGTTCTCAACTGCCTTTTTAGAAACAGATCAGCTGGTGACATACTTGTTGTTGCATGGGGTGTGTTATGATATTTAAGAAGAAATGTATAAAGACGTTGCTTGAAAGGTGCTTCAGTTTTGGATGCTTCAAGAGCATGTTTAAGGGTTTGCACCATTCTTTCAGCCAGGCCATTAGTAGAAGGATGATAAGGACTGGATAGGAGATGTTTAATACCATTACCTTTTAGGAATACTTCCATTTGTTGGGACACAAAAGAAGGCCCATTATCCGTCACAATCTGATCTGGCAGTCCAAAACGTGCAAACATCTCTCTTAAGGTTTGGATCGTCTTTTCTGATGTGATGGCGGGCATGACAGTGACCTCAGGCCACTTAGAATGTGCATCCACTGCGACCAGAAGCATAACACCCTTTACAGGTCCTGCAAAATCTAAATGAACGTGTTGTCAAGGACTGGCAGGCCTTTCCCATGGATGCAATGGTGCTGGACTTGGCATATTTCTGAGGGCTTGACATAATGCACATGAAGTTGCCTTTTCTTCAATATCACGATCAAGTCCAGGCCACCAAAAGTAACTCCAGGCTAGCTCTTTCATTCGGACTATGCCACAGTGTCCAAGATGTAACTCATCCAGAATGGGTTTCCTCAACCTTTGTGGTATAATTACTCGCATGCCCCACATGAGGCATCCTGCTGTCACAGATGACTCGTTCCCCCATGAAAGGTAAGGCTGAACATCAGGCAGTGCATTAAGGGTGATAAGGTCCTACCCTCTAAGCATGCAGTCAAGTAGTTTTGAAAGTGTGTAATCACCCTTGGTTTCCTGCTTAATCTGGTGGGCGGTGATAGGTGCATTTTCCACCATCTTAAAGTAAAAAATCTTTTGCCCTTGTTCTCTGGGTTGTCTTGACAGACCATCTGCGTTGCCATGTGCCTCTGAACGCCTGTATTTGATCTCATAATTGTGAGCCCCAAGGAGCAATGCCCAGTGTCTGAAGTCTGCTTGCTGCCATAGATGGCACACCAGTATATGAGCCAAAAATAGATGTGAGAGGTCGGTGGTCTGTTAGCAGGGTAATTATCGACCAAACAGGTAAGTGTGGAATTTTTTTATTCTAAAAATGATGCTTAAAGCCTCTTTTTCAATTTGAGGATATTTTGTTTCCGTTTTACTCACTGTCGCTCCTCACCTGTTGACATAATATGTGATGCAACAGCCCCAACACTGTAAGGAGATACATCACAAGCTATCTGAATTGGTAAGGATGGGTCAAAATGTGCTAAAACTCTTATCAGCCAGCGCAGCCTTGGCTTTGCTAAATGCCGTTTCACACTCCTGTGACCATTTCCAGGGTCTACTCTCACACAGCAACTCATGGAGTGGTTTCAACAACATTGCTAGCCGTGAAATAAAACACCCATAATAGTTCACAAGACCCAAGAATGATCTCAGTTGGCTGACATTGCTTGGATCAGGGGCACCTACTATCGCCTTCACTTTTGAAGGAGCTGTGTGCAACCCATCAGAATCAATAACATGCCCTAGGTACTCCACAGACATTTTGATAAAGTCACATTTGTCCTCGTTTACACGCAGCCCATATTTTTCTAGCCTGTTTAAGGTCTGATCCAGATTGGCCATGCGCTCCTTGTCATCTCAGCCTGTAACCAGTATGTCATCCAGGTAACACTGTAATCCACTAAGGATCTGGTCCATGGCACTCTGGAATAACGCTGGTGCTGAAGTAATTCCAAAAGGTAAGCGGTGATAACGGTGGAGCCTTTTATGTGTTGCTTTGGTGAGGTACTTTAGTGAGTCCTCATCTACATGCATTTGCAAGTATGCTTGGCTGAGGTCTATTTTACTAAATTTGTTTCCCCCAGCTAATCCAGCAAAAATATCTTCAATCACAGGAAGGGGGTATTGCTCAGCTATGAGTACAGGGTTTACGGTTACCTTAAAGTCCCCACATAATCGTACAGATCCATCAGACCTGACCAACGGAACCACAGGTGTGGCCCACTCAGAATGAGAAACGGGTTCTAGGACTCCTAGCTTTTTCAAGACGATCAATGTCCACCTCCACCTTTGGTCTTAAAGCATAAGGAACACTCCTTGCCTTCAAAAATCGTGGTTGACAATTTGGTTGCACCCAGAGTGTCACTTTAATCCCTATCGTACTCCCCAGTTCCTCTTGGATCTTGGTGCTTTCTCAGGACCAAATTCAACTCGGACTGTTCAACAGACACAGCATTCACTTTGGTCCAATCCAACTGTACTTTTTCAAGCCATGATCTGTCCATCAGAGCTGGAAAATCACCTTTTACTGTATATACGGGCAAATTGGTTCTTTGCCCATTTAGATCAACCTGAACCTTTGTTTTACCCAACATGGGCACACTCTCCCCAGTGTATGTCTTTATTATGATCTTAGGGTGTTTCAGTGGAAGGTGATTTAGTTTTCCTTAAACAGTTTCTCTGATATTAGGGAGACCGCTGCTCCAGTATCCACCTCCATTTTCACAGGGTGGCCTTGCAGCATGGCAGTAATAGTATACAGTATGCTGCTCAGCCTCTTTTTTTATTCAGTGTTTTAATTAGTAGCTCAGCCTCAGAATCAGTCTCACTGTCAGTTTTATTTTCTTCCTGTACCACATGTAAGTTTGTCTTTTTACAAGACCAGGATGCCTTTTTATGTTTCCCTGTTTCCCCCTCATCTGTGCCTTCCATTCTCTTTGCTTTTGCCCAGCAGTTCGCTGGATGGTGATCCATCTTTCCACATCTGTAACACTGTTTGGTGCCCCCTTTTTGTTTGCTTGGGTCTGCTTGAACTCTGCTGCGTTTCTTTAGCAGCCAGCTCCATAGACACTGCTATCTCAATCGCTTTCTGCAATGTGAGGTTGGCCTCAGTGAGTAACCGCTTCTGAAGGCCCTCACTTCTTAATCCGCACACTAGCCTGTCCCGTAAGGCGTCATCCAAATTAGCCCCAAGTTCACAATGTTCTGTAAGTTTCTTGAGCACCGCTACATGCTGAGCAATAGACTCCTTCCTGGTTCTGTTTGTGAAGCCTAAATCTTTCAGCTATTAATAGTGGCTTAGGCGAAAAATTTGATTCCAGGATCCTTACAATTTCATTAAATGACTCGTCACCGGGTTTTCCTGGCTGTACCAAACTTCTCAGTAGACTAAATGTCTTTGCCCCGATAACGCTAAGAAATGTTGGCACTTTCAGGTCATCCTCAATGGCAGTGGCTTTCACAAAAAACTCAAATCGCTCTGTATAAGCGCCCCATTGCTCAACTGAATCATCATATGGCCCGAAATGTCCCATTATCATTGCCATTTTATCCCTTGTGCTTATCTTCAGTAAATGGCGGAGGGACTTTACCACAGAAATAGAAAAAAAAGTTGCAGCTTTTCTCTTTCCAGTGGAAAGAAAAAAAAATTACTTTACACGTTGCCTAATAATAGAGGTGCACTTTTAAGTCCATCGCATCCACGTCGCCAGTATTATATCCAGGGCCGGATTTATATGAAAAGAGGCCCTAGGCTATTCCACTTATGAGGCCCTTTCACCTTCCATTTTTAAGTTTGTAAATTACATGAGAGATAATAAAATTTTGCTAACAATTTGAATGTAGGCCCCTCTTGATCTTGAGGCCCTAGGCTGAAGCCTAGTTAGCCTATAGGAAAATCCGGCCCTGATTATATCTATAGGCAATAATATTGCACTAATAAAAAGGAAGAAGACGGAGACAGGTTCAAAGTGATACAGCTCTTTTTACTAAGATCGTTTCAGAGTACACAGCCTTATTATTGTTATCTACTTCCTAACAGCTCCCCAGTACCCATAATTCCTTATTGCTACGGAATCCCCCAAACTCCAGACTACAATATACTATACCAAGGTTATTCCTTTTTATTTTTATTTTATTGTAGAATGAACTTTCGGCAGCAGCCAGCAGGGCGGCCGTTCCGCGTATGCGTATGAACGTAGTTCTCATTCGCGACCTCCTTCGCTGTCACTTCCCCTACCTCTTCATATCTTAAATTATTTTTGAGGGCGATTGAATACTTAAGTGGCAACTTATATGAAAAATTAAGGAAAACGTATTAAGTAATTGCAACACAAACACTGACATCAGTTTTAGCGCAAAAAGATGGCGACAAAAGAAGAGAAGAAGCGGGTCGCAAGGGTGTAGAATAGACGAGCTGCTCAGGAAGCAGCAAGCGCATCAACGTCTGAGCAAACGAATGCTAAACGTACAGAGAAAGAGTCTGAAAACTATAAACGCTCAAGTCAAGTGTAACGTGCAGTGCACCGTTACTGGTCAGAAATATTTGATGTATGGTGGGCTACCTAGCAGGACTCCAACAAATCATGAAAAGCTGAATAAGGGACTCATTAGAATTTTACAAATCTGCTATGTCTGTTCATGGTTATTTATGGAGCCTGTTAGACATCTGAAGGATCTTTATGGAATCTTCATGTGGATGGGTCTTTTATTAACCAAAAATGGGAAGAACCACTTTAACATGTTCACGTTAAAGAGTATACTGTACATCATAGATGGATCATAGCCATTAAACAACATGCACCATCGTAAGGAAATGCACAAGAATGAGAAACATCAGTTAACATCAGGAAGACCACCCAGGTTAGGTGGATTGGTATTGCTAAACTGGACTCTTGTGTGTGTGTGTTTGTCTTCACCTTGTGATGGACTGGCGCCTGTTCCGGTGATGGTCCTGTCTTGCACCTTTGGCTCCAGCTTCACCGCAATCCTGCTCTGGATAAGCACGTTTAGAAAATGGATGAAGGGGTGGAAGACTGAAAGAGCCACAATCTACTCAGCATAACAAGATACCAAGGGGAGTTAGAAAGAAAAACTCAAACCAAAGAAAGGCAACCCTGAGCACACGGCCAGCATCAGGGGGACTCTAATTTGACCCTCCGTGCACTCCAATTTTACAGATTGTCGAGGTGCACCTTAAAATCTCATTGATGTCCATATACTAAAGAGTATGGCATCCATCCATCCAGTAGTTAACCTGCTTAATCCACGTTAGCCTCCCCAGGAAACATCATTTGCAAGGCAGAAACTCAACACTAGACGGAGCGCAAATATAAATACATTAACAGGACATTTTTGTGAAGTTTCCCTCAGTGAGATGCTTTTGATGTCACACTTCAGTGCGAGTGTCCCCATGAATTCCACATATGAACAAACGCAGTGCGTTCATCACATCAACATGGAGTGCACATCTGCAGACTGTTTTGTAGCTGCAAATGGCACAAGATGCAAATGTTTTGATTTATTAATTTTAATAAAATGAATTGCTTTCCTTTTTTTACGGAGACCCTGAAGGGGAACGACAGAAATTAATATAACGTCACACCCTTAACAGAAAAAGTTGCTCCTAGGATGCTGTACAATGGCTGACCCTGTGCTCTGACCCCCAAAGGGGTAATCTTGGGGATTAATACTTTTTATTATTATCATCATCATCATCCTCATCATCGTCACGTCACACCATCAAACTCACATAACCCAGTTCAGGGTTGCTTTGTCCCAGCAGCATTGATCACAGAGCAGGAGCCAACATCCTCCAAGTGAGTATCAATTCTGCATCTCAATGGCACTCAGCACTCTGGTGGTTCCCAGTGGAATTTATCACACATTTTCCTCCTTTCGGTCCATGGCTTTTCAGTCAGTACTCACCACAAATGGTGAACAACAGTTCCAAGATGGCTCTCCTTGAACCTTTGTTCATTTGTTAAGCCCCGTTTCCATGAGCGGCTATTTGCGCATTTAACTTTCTGGAGCAAATGTTCAAATGCAGTTAGCAAATGTCATCGAAGATAGCCTGTAACCATTTCCATTTATCACTTTTTTTTTTTTAAGAACAATTTTATTGATGGTGTCCATTTCTTTTCTTTTTTTTTTTTTTTTTGTAATTGAACGCCATCATTCATGCGAACAGCGATCACACCTGGGAGCGCACTTAAGGCGGTCTGTGTAAAGACAATGCCATCTCATCGGACCCCTGCTGTCACAGTGAGGCTTTGTGATTATACAGAAGGTGAAGTCGTTTGTTCCACAAGCACAATCTGAAATCCACTTTAGAGCTCACGGTCGCGTTTCTGTAGGCCACCGCAGCACCAATGGAGCACCCAGCAAAAAACTCACATAAACGACATATGAAACATGGCAACACATTTAACAAAAAGAAAGAATGAAAGTCATGCAGACTTACTGGAGAAGGGAAGTTTATCAGTTCAGAAAAAAAGCCAAAGAACGTACAGCCATTTTAGTGTTCGTATCCCTGTCTATAATATCAAAATTCAGATGGCTGATATTGCTCTTTTTAAAAAATATGGTACCTTTTTAAATTTAATATTCAGTTTTGATAAGAGTTTTGAATTCTGTTAAGTGTAACTTAAAAAAAAAAACACTTTTAAGTTTTGATTTAAAGCAACACCATCCAAGTTAGCATGATGGGTATAGCCTGCAACCAACTGCGGTATATTTTATACGGTCCTGGGCGGAGTGGTGGCTCTGAGGTGAGGGATCGGTACTAGCAATCAGAAGGTTGCTGGTTTGAATCCTGTAAACACCATGAGCGAGACCCTTAACCTGCAATTTCTCCGTCCGGGGTATGACGGTAATCTGCATCCAGCCCAGCATGTAGGCCCTCCAACCTGCAGGGAAAAAATCTAGGGGTTGGTGGCAGAATTGGCACTGCAGCCACCATTAAAAACCCTCACACTGTTCCACTCCATCTGAACTAGTGCGGTCGAGTCCTAATCTGGGATCCTGAGTTGGTTTGTCATGTGGTGGGTGCTGTATCAGTGCGTTCTCCTAACTCTCTCCAGTTAAAGGAATCGACCATGTGAACTTCGATGGTGATGTGCCTGATGCATTTTATCCTAGGGTTGTCTTACCAGCATCATAGACCCCCGGGCAAAGTAGTGTCCTGGGGCCGCTGTTTTGACAGCAAATTAGGGTTAGGCCCCTGGCCCCCCTACGTTAAGATGGCCCCGATTTATCCAAGGTGACTTACAACTTTTGACCCATACGATTGGTTCCATTTCTTTTGTTTTTCCAGTTGGACTACAGCCAGGTGAAGTGACTTTCTCGTGGTCACAGTAGTAAGACTTGAACCTGCAGCCTCCAGGTGTGAAGCCCAAAGTCTTAACCTCTACATCGAAGCTGCCACTTTAGGACTTTTAAAGCGTTCTTAAGAGGGCAGACACTGTGTGGTGAATTGCTTTCCTACTCAAATACAGACTCGTTGGTGAAACGGTTACAATGTACATTCGTAAAGGTGTCAAAAGGCAGTGTCTTAGGTGAACCATTTTTGGTTCCTAAAAGAGCCATCCATGTGAAGATTCCAGAAGGAATCCTTCATTGATTTTGATCTCCTAACAGGCTCCATGAACAGATGACGGCAGATTTGTGAAATTCCAACGGGTTCCTGATGTTTTTGAAAGGACTCCCTCTGCAGTAACATGGGCTCAGCTCAGATTGTCTTGACCTGTTTGTATCCTTCTAGGTAGCCACCACACATTAAAGATTTCTGTTTTGTCCACATATTTTTTTTTTCTAAAGCCTCGGCAGATAATTTCAAATGAGAAGAAGCCTCCCCAGAATGAAAAGGTTCAATGAGGAATCACACACCCCAGTGAAGAGCCATTACAGAGCCAGTAATTTGAACATCCATAAACTCAAAGGCATTCTCTTTAGAGAGAAATGCATACGCCTTATTCTGAAACCTTTAAACATGCAGGCCATATGCTGGAATAACATATGCAACAACAGCATTTATTATTATAGCACATTTTCATACAAAGAATGTAGTTGAAGGTGTTTTACAAGAACATAAGAAACTGGACAATCAAGAGGTGACCATTCAGCTGTGGATGTGGTGAGAGAGGACATGCAGGTGATGGGTGTAACAGAACAAGATACAGAGGACAGAAAGATATGGAAGAAGATGATCCGCTGTGGCGACCACTAACGCGATCAGCCGAAAGAAGAAGAAGAAGAAGAAGAGGTGACCATTCAGCCCATCAAGCCCTTTTGTTTAAGCTGCCCCAATATCTCATCCAGATTCTTCCCAAAGGTTGTCAAGGTTTCTGCTTCAACTCCATGCCTTGGTAGTTTGTTCCAGAGTCCCACAATTCTTTGCGTAGAGAAGTGCTTCCTGGCTTCAGTCTTAAATGCACTTCCCTTTAATTTTCACTGGTGTCCTTCTTCAGTTCGTGATTCACCCTTTAATTTAAAGAATTCTGCCTGATCTACTTTATCAATGCCTTTGAGCATTTTAAATACTTGGATTAGGTCCCCATGCCGTCTCCGCTGCTCAAGACTGAACAGGTTTAATTCTCCGAGTCTGTCAGAGTAGGACATGTCCTTAAGTCCTACGATTCAGTTGGTTGCTCTCCGCACAGCGTCAAGTGCTGCTATGTCTTCCTTGTACTGTGCTGTGGTGACCAGAACTGCACACCATAAACCAGAGGTGGTCTCATTAGTGCGTTATATAGTCTGAGCATAATGTCCCTCCATTTATTTCAGTAACAGTTTTTACGATATAACATTTTATTTTTTTTTTTAAATTGCTTCTGCACATTGCTGTAGGCAACGGTTATAAGTGTGCCACTGTGATCTGTGAGGTTTATTACAAACACATTAATTTATAAAAGAATAGCCACACAAACCAGCTGACAAGGTGAAACTGGCCAGGAGGATGGACAGAAGCATATGAAAGACAATCCAGGCAGGCTCTTTTAAAATGCTGATGTTTGCTCAATCACTATATGGTCAGAGTGACCAACGGCTACCGTCTGCAGAGGCCATGAGAACACGGGAAGGTGTTATTGGGCGTAGTCCAAAAATAACATGGACGGCTCTGTTGGAAGCTGCCCATACCTGGCAAATCTGTAAATATGTGAGTGTTTATACTGAAGAGGATCCATCAGGAAACCAGAAGCCGAGCAGTGCTGCTCCCTGCCTTGCTGGACCGATTCTGTCAGCATCCCCACTGAAGACGTGATGTTTCGTTGGTTTCTCTCCAGCTTGGATATCTATGCATAAATGAATTATGCATTGTATTTGGGGTGGAAAGCAAGTTAAACACATATATCTCTTTTGTACCATATTTCTCTTGTCTGATTATGTCTGCCGTGGTTACAAAAGCGATGAGCATTGGTTGTTCTGTTCTAGTCAAGAAAGGACACATCTTGGGGAACGAGCGCCCCATGCTGGATACAATTCCTTAAAAAATGAAAAATTTGAGTCAGCATAATCCACTAAGGCGGCATGGTGGCGCTGCTGCCTCGCAGTTAGGAGACCCGGGTTCGCTTCCCGGGTCCACCCTGCGTGGAGTTTGCATGTTCTCCCCGTGTCTGCGTGGGTTTCCTCCCACAGTCCAAAGACATGCAGGTTAGGTGGATTGGTGATTCTAAATTGGCCCTAGTGTGTGCTTGGTGTGTGTGTGTGTTTGTGTGTGTCCTGCGGTGGGTTGGCACCCTGCCCGGGATTGGTTCCCTGCCTTGTGCCCTGTGTTGGCTGGGATTGGCTCCAGCAGACCCCCGTGACCCTGTGTTCGGATTCAGCGGGTTGGAAAATGGATGGATAATCCACTAAACTCTCTATGGAGGTTACAAATTTGACAAGGTCTCAAACAAAAAGATGCAAGAAAAGAATAAAAAAAAACCTGAAAGAAATAAATGATGCCAAAATAGTGAAGGAGAATAATTCAATATGAACTTACATAACACCGATAAAGTAGAGTCCTCCTTTAAAGATTTGGTTTTGTTTCTAATGACAAGGGTGGAAGGCTGAAGAAAAAAAAAAAACTGCTGGGGTCCCAAGGCCAAAGACCAGACAGCCCCCCCCAAACCCCCCCCCAAAAAACTTCAATGTGCTGCAGTAGCAACTATAGGGGGTAGGCGTGCATGGAAAACGCAGTTCGTGGGTTGTGTCATGGATTCCAGCTGTAAAGTAACAATGAACTGATTCTCCAGTGTTGTGAGGACAGACCGTGTGTGGGATGAGTTTTTCGGTCCATCGTAACACAGATGGGCACACGGCTCGCTTCTGATGGACGCTCACAGCACAATACACACACATTTAGTGTCTCCGAGTTGTTCAGCTGTAACTTCATTTCCAAAACCTGGTAAATGAGACACCGCTATGTACATCATCGGTTTGTGACAGTTAAGTCGATGAACATTCAGTTTTAGAAGTATTTGTATAAAGTGAATGAGACACATTCTTGGCATTCATTGTCTCCTATTACATACTGAAATCTATACAGAATTTCATCATGCAGTGTATGCTTTTCAAGGCCATGTTTATTCATTTTGGTGTACGACATTGGAGACAAAGTCTCAGTACACCGTGTGTGTTCCAGTCTAGAGTGCATGTACAGTGAAGAACGAATCAAGTCCTAAATGGAACCTCATATCTGATGTCTAAAATGAGGGCCTAAATACAAAGGCGTCTGTGTTACCTCATCATCCCTGACGCTACTGGCGTGTGCCTTGACTTGTTGTCATGTTCACTGTTTCAATGGATCAGTAGTACTATAGGACAAACGGCCTAAAGAGTCCACTGAAAGACAACACTAACAACAGTGCGGACCTCATGCCACAGTGGTGCATCATTTAAGGGAGCGGCCTTGTGCCTGATGCTTGCTGGGATAAGCTCCAGCATCCCCACAACCCTGTTTAGGATTTAGCAGGTTTGGAAAATGGATGGATGGGAAAGCAGGGGAATAAGGGGGTCAGCTGCTTTCACATATATTGATGGTGTAAGGTCATTGAGGTCTTAGCTGATTTTTGGACAGCCGTCATAATGGATATTTGGAAACACTCGAATGGCGTAATGATGTCAAGGCCCATGAAGGTGGCAGGCCAGGAACAGGATGGCCACTCCATGTTCCTTACCTTTCCTTTATTACCTTTCATCTTCAAAATCACAGTAGCTCCCAGCTGCTCCTCTTGATCTAAACATTGGCTAACTGGGGAGCCTCATTAATCAAAGGTGATAATAACTGCACTTCATTAGCGCAAAAATAAAAGCAACTGCAGTAATCAACAGGGCACGGAGAGCTGCCGTTTGTTTAAGCACGTGGAGCCCCCCCCATGCAGTGGGGTACATCCTGAGCATTCTTAGAATAATGGGCACAGGGTGGGGTCTTTGCATTTTAATTCTCAATAGAGTAATTAGTGCCTTCAGCTGTTACTCGAAAGGTTGTTGGTGCGAATCACGGCAGCTTAATGCTGACAGCTCACCAATCCAGAGTCCTGCTTCGAATACCCACCCTGCCACTTTCAGTGTACAGATCAGGAGTACCAGGCTGCAGGAGGGGTGGTCCGGGCCCTGGGGGAGAACAAGCGCTGTCGGGCCCCTCCTGTATGGCAAGCCGTTTCATCATTTAACTCCTTTAATTTGATATCTGTATTCAAAATGTTGATATCATAAGTTTTTAAATTTGACATGAAGGTTTTACAATTTGATATAATAGATTAAATGCTAATATATATGCATTTAAACTCCCATCATATTTTGTCATTTTGATATTACGTTTATGAAATTTGATATCAGACTTATAAATCTTGATAGCACGCCTTTAAAATTTGATCTCAAGTTTTTTATTAATGGATATCAACATTGTAATGTTTGATATCAAGCTTTTAAGTTTAATATCAAGGTTTTAAAATTTGATATTGCGCTATCGGAATTTCATATGAGTGCTTAAATGCTAATATATATATGCATTTTAAACTCTCACATCATATTTTGTCATTTTGATATCACGTTTATAAAATTTGATATCCAGCTTATAAAACTTGATATCACGTTTTTAAAATTTGATATCGAGCTTTTGAAATCTGATATGAAGTTTGAGAATGTTGATATTAAATTTAAAAGCCTCATTCAATTTTCAAAAGCGTGTTTTCAAATTTCAGAAGCTCGATGTCAAATTGTATACGCCTGATATCAAATTTCCTAAAAAGGAAAATGGATTTAATGTTAAAATGCCCTGTCATAATATATTGGCATTGACGCTCTGTTTTTTAAATAAGTTTCAAAAGCACAATATCAAATCTTAAAAACGTGATGTGAAATGTCAAAAGCTAGATACCAAAATTTAAAAGTATTATATAAAATTTTAAAAACTTGATATCAAAATTAAAACTGACGATATCAGTGTTGTAACTGCTGATATCGAGGAAAATTGATTAAATGTTCAAACGGCCTGCCGCACTCTTGCAGCTCGATGCCTCTCGTACAGATTTGCTGTCACACAAAGCAAATTTACAACTGTTGTGTTCTGTGATTTCGCCACTAGGTGGTGATAGAGTGACGGTCCGCGATGTGTACGATGGTGATAGCGAACTTAAGCGGCGTCATTTAAAGTGTGCGCTCATCACGGGTTCATCCTGAGGGGTAGTGATGAGCGGACGAAGCCTCGTGAAGCTTCTGAAGTTGCTTCTCGCAGTGACATGCGGTAAGTGGTGAGAAACTGACTCCTTCAGAGTCAGATTTACAAATATATGAACCTAAAAGAATAGCTTCTTCACTATTCAGTTGGCAGCATGCCCATTACCCACTGCTTATGTTTCATATCTCATCAGCATTCTTTACACACACATACAGTAGGTAGGGCACATATTTGGCTAAGAAAAAATGTTACATTTATAGCGGCGATACAGAGCAGAGAGAGCGCGCATTTGCTCTGCACCCTTCTTGTTTTGCCGTTTCAATTCCACATCAATATAAATGAAAGTTGAGCGTGGTGTACAAAAATAACGAATTTCTATTTTGACCTTAATTGAAATATTTAGTTGTTTTTAACAGCTTTTAATTCAAATGCTTTAATCAATTTTAATACAAACTTTTCAACAAAACGACAACAAAAAAAAAAATCAAAATGAGTGGAAGCATACAGAAAACAAATGTACAGTATAGCGCAGACCAGTGGACACATTTACTTTATGTTACCGTTATTATTATTTTTTATTTTTCAGGATCAACTCCCCTGACCGGACGTCCCTGGGTTCCCGACTGTGTCGGAAAAAGATCCAAACCTTCGAAAATTGTGCGATCTGCTGAAATCTTAGCTGCTATGAGCTTCACGCAGCTAAAGTACCCCTCGGCCTTGTTAGTCGCAAAATTAAAATCGGACACATGTACAAGAACACGATGTGTGTTCATCTTGATCCTTTGTTGTCATTTGTCCTAAAGATGTAATTCGTTGTCATTATGAATACCGCAGCACCGCACCAGTGCCTCGCTCTTTACGTGGGGACCGCTTTCTGCTGCCGCACTGGTTGGAATTATCGCAAATTGAAACGTTGGAAGGCTTGCCATTTTTATCAGCTCCCCTAAAGCTGGCACAACGCGGCTCACTTGTACGATTGAGTGCACTGCACAACAAACTTTTTTGCTTCTTGAACATTGTTGGGTGTTGTCTTATTTTAATTTTGTATTTTGTCTGTTATTTTTCTTTTCTTCATTATGTAAAGCACTTTGAGCTACGTTTTGTATGAAAATGTGCTATATAAATAAATGTTGTTGTTGTTGTTCTTATAGATTTATGGGTGCTGATCACGAATATCACATTAAAATGTACCCATCACGTACCGTTTCAGAGAAATCTTCAGTTTTGTCATGATTTTTTCTTATACTGTATTTGTATCCAAACATTTTCGCTCACGTAGCCTAAGTGACTTATCAACAACGGTTTGTGCAGCCTGGGCATGTCTGTGGAAGTTGACATCCTGGGCAGGTCTGAATGAGCTTGACGCTGTCTCAGCATGCTATAAAGGGGGCTTGCATACACCGATCCTGCTCATTTGGTTAATATAGATAGTCCGTGTGTATGTAGAGTATCAGTATAGTCAAGTACAGTAAC